>NC_072447.2:94707803-95010833 GCF_028878055.3 Symphalangus syndactylus
TATTGAATTAGTTTAAGTCAAAATTTCCTGACATGAAGAATGTACAAGCATAAAGGAAAAGAGTGATAATTGTACTGATAAATTTGAGTATTAAAAAAGTTTGTATAATAACACTATTTCCACAATTTAACAATAAACCAACGACAGTTAGGGAATGTAGTTTCAGTGCATATAAACATGAAGTGATTAGTTTCTGGAATATATAAACAACTCCTACAAATCAATGTATTTTAAAAAATGAAAAATAAGCAAAGGATATAGGCAGTCAATTCACGCAAGTCACTTACATGACTGACAAACATGGATGAATTCTCAATCTCATTTATAATCAGGAAAACTCAAAATCACACTGTTACCATGTCTTGTTTATTATGAATATATCAAAACAAAGTTTGACAGTACAAAGTGTTAGCAGCAATGTAGAGTCTTGTATATTCTCAGACACATAGGGTACAGATATAAAGAGGTATAACTATTTTAGGGAGAAATTTGGCAAAATTTCAGAAAGTTGAATTTGATTATACCCACTGGGCCTCCTGTCAAATCTGTCTACACTTAACCTCCAGCAATATGTCAATTAAAGTTAAAGTGTTCTAACTAATACTAAATCCAACTGTGGGCTTCCGCTCCTAAACTTTTGTCCAGTAAGCTGTCTGTCTCTCCAGTGTTCAGGGCAGCAGTTTGTCCTATGACCTCTTTTCTCTGATAGAGCAAAAATTTGTTGATTTTGAATGGTTTTTTTTTTTTTTACTGTGAAGAAACTTATTACAGTATTTGTTCAATTCTTCCCTCACTTTCTTGGTGATATTTTTGTAATATATTTTAGTTTTGTTTATGCTAATAACACAAAAATACTTCTATTTTTGTGTTAGTTATCTTTTAGAGCAATTAAAATTAAAATAACCCATTTAATTTTACTTTTATTTAATTCATTTACTGTGTTCTTCATTAATTTTTATAGAATCAAGTCTCTGACCTTTATCATATCTGTTCTTCCTGATTTTTTACCATTTCTAGTAGGCTAGAACTGGTAGTGTAACTGGAAAGGGGTCCCAATCCAGACCTCAAGAGAGGTCTCTTGGATTTCACAGAAGAAAGAATTTGAGGCGAGTCCATAAAGCAAAGTGAAAACAAGTTTATTAAGAAAGTAAAAGAATAAAAGAATGGCTAATCAAAAAATAACCATAAAAATGGTTGCCCATTTTTATTATTCATTAGTTTTCCAGGAAAGCGGTGGGCAATTCCCAGAGCTGAGGTTCCTCCCCTTTTTAGACCATACAGGGTAACTTCCTGACATTGCCATGGCATTTATAAATTGTTATGGCACTGATGAGAGTGCAGCAGTGAGGACAACCAGAGGTCATTCCCATCGCCATCTTGGTTTTGCTGGGTTTTAGCCAGCTTCTTTACTGCAACCAGTTTTATCAGCAAGGTTTTTATGACCTGTGTCTTGTGCCAACCTCCTATCTCATTCTGTTACTTAGAAGGCCTAACCATCTGGGAATACAGCCCAGTATGCCTCAGCCTTATTTTACCCAGCCCCTATTTAAGATGGAGTTGCTCTGGTTCAAACACTTCTGACATTTTCCCCATCTCTTTTATAAAAGATCCCTTAATCCTAAGAGTTGCAGAGGAGCAAAGATCCATCTTCTGTAACTTCTTCAGGCTGAATGGGGGTGATGTTATTCCTGCCTAGCTATTAGGGTCTCTTGTATTACAGGTAGAGAAGAGCCCAGTCATAAAGTGTCAGTATGGTGAAGGCCATTCATACCTCTGAGTTCCTACAAAAGCTTATAATTTATTAAGTATTCAATTTAAGAAAATATTGAGTAAGCTTATCCTTCATTCCTACACAAAGAGTACAATAGCAAATATATTCCACATCTGATGAGACTAGAATCTAATAATGAGTGTACCATAGTTCTTGAAATATAGTTTATTTCTCCAGTCTCCCATTTTCACTAAAAATAAATCATAGTAAGACTGGCTTGGTTCATTATACTTGGCCTGATTATTTGAATAAAGTGGAGCAAGAATAACTATTTTTCACATAGGCTTTTACAATTGACTTTGATTGAACTCTGTTCCATAAGAAATCTCATATAAGATGTTTTTCTTTTAAAACTGAGCCCAATGATGGGGTTGTACTGTCAAATACCTATGAGTTGGGTAAATTCCTCTCCTCTTGAGGTCCCAAGATAACTTGGGGCTCCTGGGCCTGTCAGAAAGTAATATTCTTTACTTATCCCAGGTCAGGAACCCCATATAGGAACTCTATAGACAAGGCATGAGGCCAGTTTTCCCAAGGGGCTTCTATTGGCTCTACATGTCAAATTTGATTCCTTAAAAGAAAGCATGCCATTCTAGTCAAAGCCTTGTAAAATAAACAATTTTTCCACTTGTGTCCTGTTTCAAAATAAAATATTCTTATGGAACTTATGCAAATAAATATATTGCCACAATTTAAGATACAAATAGTTTCCAAATTTTGGAGAAATCAGGTAGAGAGAAACAAATATGCTCTAAATGTTGCTCACAGGAGTACACTTTACACAATTGTTCAAATCTCTAAACAACTCAAATGAAAAGTTTCCTTGACTCTGAAAACAAAACAAAGGATGGGCAGCGTTTTTAAGCAAAGTCAAAAAATAATTACTTCCATCTTTTATTAGTCCAGTTCATGCAGTTAACTCCTGTTCTTCTTGATATTCATGAATATTTCAGCTCTCCATGAGAGTCCTGGAAGTTTTTCCTGTATTCTGATGTTACAATCTCCAAAGCAATCAGAAACCTGCATTCAAGAGTACCTGTTAAAGTCCTATAGTTGATTATAAAAGCTACCTTCTAAAGAGGACTAATACAAGACAATAATTGTCTGTGGATGATAAATGCCTTAGGGCAGCCTCTATTAAAACCACAATTGACTAGGAATTTTGGTTGCTTCTGTGGCATACAACAATTTCATATAACAATTATAATTATTAATAACACACTAAGCCATAACAGAATCATGGGAGTTTCTCATAATTTTGGAACACATACCAATGGCACATTTATGCAAATACAGCCCAAAGAAAGCCAAACACCATTTCATATTTGACAATGCTTTCTGTATGATTTTTATACCAAATAAGTCAAATGTCATTTTTACGTTAATGTACTATTAATATTAAACCCTATCCTTAATAAAACCTTATAGACATTTCTAACCAATTTTAATGTTTGACCATAAGGTAAGATTCTCATAAGCCTTTTGTAACACTTTACAAGTTTTTATTAAAAAGCAGATCAGTGGTAAGAAAAACCTGGTGTGCTTTTACTTTCATTCAATTGTTCAACGAATGTTCAATTTACAGGAAAACTGTATACCCCTTTAAATTTAGCCAATATGTTCAGACATGGAGTTTATTTTACAAAATTCTATCTTGAAACAATAATTTAACCCTCAGAACTTAAGCAAGAAATCCACACTCCCATGCCTTCTTATAATCTTTTACCAAACGTATATTCTACATTCCTTACATGCCTTGCATGTAGAACTGTTTCTTTAGTAGCCTCAAATACATGTTACACTGCTAACTCTTAGGAACTTTTGCTTTTGGTGAGAAACCTGGTTAGTAGGCGATTGTAATTATGTATCAAGTGTGGAGCTTAAGACATCAGACAGAAGTGCAGATAAGGGCTTAATCTTTCCAGCACAGCTAGGGTGCATGGCTCTCCACATGTCTCCATGTCGTATCAAGAATCTAATGCTTCAAAGTAGGTGAAGTGAACAATTTTCAAAAGTCAAAGACGCAGTTTATGACCTTAAAGCATTTAGTAAACTTAATATCTGGCCTACCTGATTTAGACCAAATATCTTTATTTTACCAACAATCTTTAAAGCTGTTTCTATTTCTCAAAGATTATTTAAGTCCCATGAACAAGCATTGCACTTTTTAATTTTCTGATAAAATATGTGATTTAAACACTATTTTTAAATGAATTAAAGTTTTTTATATCACACACACAACACATATAAATACAGATGCAGAAGAAGATCCAGTACTTGTAAGAGTTTTCATTTACCAGCTTCCTAATTGGATTATTGACTTCAGGGTAGAACCTTTGGAGGAACAGGGCCAGGAAAGCATGCAGTTTCTGCAGCCTAATAGGCAGGCACAACTGGAAGGCAAAACTGATCTCTAGAAATTAAGGGTCCTATAGTTATACCAGATTCCGGATCCCAAAAAGAGGGAATCAGACCATCTCCCATGGGAGTCTTATCTCTCATTGTGGGGTGGGGACATTTCCATACTTTTCTGGTAGTCAAGAGCCTGCTTCTCTGATGCAAATGTGCACAGAGGTGAGTATCACCCCATAACTGCCATTAGCAATCCCCAAAACTATATTTCCTACCTAGTTACTACACACCAAAGTTCTCTCATAATTTGAAGTAATTTCTGATACTCACAAAACTCAAAAAAGGTCAGATAATGCAATGTAAAACAGAACAAAGCCTTAGATTTTGAAAGGAATCTATCCACTTCCAATTCCTGGGGTTTCATGAGGAAAACAGAGGTGCTGCTTTTTTCCCCCAAAACTGGGTCTGTGATGCCTCCTCTGTTTTTCCCAAGGAGTCCAAGTCTGTGAGAGCTTGAATATCTGGTTTTAATTAAACTGACCTTTAGCTATAGCACTCTTTATAAAAGTCCTTTTAAATTTCTTATGACCCTACTTTAGCCAGGCCAAATGGTATTTATTTCTATGCTCAGAGAAATAAAAGTTCAGGACAGATTGTCGAGGAGAAGAGAATCAACAAATGGTAAAGGTCACACGGGTATCAAACCAGAAAGGTTCCCTAAGACAAGAATTGAACCCTGAACTTGGGCCACCACTGTGGTGGTGGAGACCAAGAGAAAGTACTGCCACGTGGTTACAAGGTCAAGCTCCCAAGGACATGACTGACCAGTTTGCTGGGCCATCTTAATCAATAAGCTTACATGTGTCCTAGGCCCACATTCTATCCTAAGGTACCACTCTTTAGGACAGAACAATAAAGGAAGACATACAAAGCACACCAGATTCACTACAGCTTAAGACTAGAATCACAAATGCTTTTTCCCACTAATCAAAATTCTGCAGAGGAGAAAAACAGTGGTTTTTACCATTTATTTAACCAGTTTGCACAGAGAGAGAGAGGCCAGAATTCTGACTGGCAAAAAATTCTTACCCTTTTGTAAGCATGCCAGGCTCTGGGTTCCCTTTCCCTTAGTGGGCCTAGTGACCCGACTTTTTGCACTGTAGCCTTGGGGGACAAGCTGCAACACAAAGAAAAATTATCTTTTTCCATTCTGGCCAGAGCAAAACACATGTGACCAAACATAGACATTAGCTGCTCTGCTTAGCACCCAATATCAAACTGGCAAGGCTCAAAGTTGCCCCAGGTTGGGCCTCATCATCGTTAATTCAACCTCTGACTGGGAATTTCAACATGGGGTCACTGGGAAAGAAGGTCTCCCTGAGTAATAGAAAAGATAATCAAGGGAAAGGAGAAAAAGAGAGAGACAAAAGCATTGTCTGTAGCAGGGTGGGGAAGGAGGCACTCAGAGAGGTCAGAGAAATACCCACCCATTGCAGTGATGCTGAATCAAAAGTTCAGGCAGCTGCTTGTGGGTCATGAAAGGATCTTTTCTTGCAGCCCCATCAGCTCTCAAGTGTCCTCTTTTGGGGAGAGAAAAAATCTCCCCATGTTCAGTGATCCCGTACATACCTAATCCTGTCACCCATAGCTGACAGCAGTGTGTAAGGCAGATTAATCCAAAGAGAAGAGCAGTTAGCATCTCATAGTGCCAAACCCATTCTTAACTGAGAGGAACTTTACTGAGAGGGACCTCCAAACCCCTAAATCTTAGGAAGGACTCTAACTTTGGGCCTTGAATCCATGTTTGGTCAAGCATCTTTGCCTTTCATTAAGAGAGGACTTTAACCCTCTCTGTCTTAGGAGAGACTGTAACTCCCCTAAGTTGGGCCTCTAACCCAATCCCATCCTCTACCTGGGCACCCCACCACTTACTTAATGTTGGCCTTCAGTGCTGCATTCTATTTCCTTTGGGTTGGGGTGGTCTCCTTACTATTGTCCCTTCAGTGTTCACCAGAAACTTGTTACACGAAAGGGGACCCAATCCAGACCCTAAGAGAGGGTTCTTGGATCTTGCACAAGAAAGAATTTGAGACCAGTCTATAGAGCAAAGTAAAAGCAAGTTTATTAAGAAAGTAAGGAAATAAAAGAATGGCTACTCCATAGGCAGAAAATCCCAAGGGCTACTGGTTGATCATTTTTATAGTTATTTCTTGATTTTGGAGTCTGTCATTAATTTGGGGGAAATCTTGGTTATTGTTACTGAGAGGTGAAGCCAGATGAGCTTCTGGGTTGGATGGGGACTTGGAGAACTTTTGTGTCTAGCTAAACTTTTGTGTCTAGCTAAAGGATTGTAAATGCACCAATCAGCACTCTGTAAAATGGGCCAATCAGCACTCTGTAAAATGGATCAATCAGTAGGGCATGGGCAGGGCCAAATAAGGGAATAAAAGCTGGCCTCCCAAGCCAGCAGTGGCAACCAGCTGGGTCCCTTTCCACACTGTGGAAGCTTTGTTCTTTTGCTCTTCACAATAAATCTTGCTGCTGCTCACTCTTTGGGTCCGCACTACCTTTAAGAGCTGTAACACTCACTGCAAAGGTCTGCAGCTTCACTCCTGAAGTCAGTGAGACACAGAACCCATCAAGAGGAAGAAACAACTCCAGATGCGCCACCTTTAAGGGCTGTAACACTCACTGCGAAGGTCTGCGGCTTCACTCCCGAAGTCAAGCAAGACCATGAACCCACCGGAATGAAGAAACTATGGACACATCTGAACATCTGAAGCAACAAACTCTGGACACACCATCTTTAAAAACTGTAACACTCACCGCGAGGCTCCTTGGCTTCATTCTTGAAGTCAGCAAGACCAAGAACCCACCAGAAGGAACCAATTCTGGACACATTGCTTCAAATATATATATTTTTATTATCTGTTATCTCTTCTTTACATCTGGGTTTCTGTATGCTCCTGGCCAACAGACAAAATAGACTCCCCATGGCTGAGATATTCAAAGTTAAAACAGAACCAGACAGCCATCACAGCACCTCCGTTTCTATAATCGAGCCAAATCAGTTTCTGTTTTTACTGCCAAGATAAATTACAGCCAGAATTTTCTTCCTCCTCCTTGCTGTTTGAAAGAAACATTTGAAAGAGGCTTCTGGTTTGGGGCTTGAAAACTACCCAACCAGGGCTCGACTATTTTGGTCACTCATAACTGAACAAGTTTGAATCCTTTATTTGCATAAATGAACCTGATTGAGAACAAGGCAAGAACTTTCCTTATTTAAGCCAGACCTCTCTTGCTTATTCAGAGAGCACACTTTCATTTGTAATGAAGGCTGTGCCTCAATCTTCAGATTGTTTTTTTCTATGTACAACTTCTTTGTTGTTTTTCTCCTGTTTCTTTTTTAATTTAGAAAGTAAAGTTCTCCTTTATTCCTCTGCAAATCTCATGATCTTCTTGTTAACACAACATTTCTGTAATGTATTGTCATGATCCCCCAACAAACAGAAACACACGTGCACACACACACACACACACACACACTTTTTTCTCTCTGTGTTTTGATTTGGGTAATTTTACTTGATCTATCTTCAAGTTCATGAATGCTTTCCTCATTTATATTCAAGTTATCAATGAGCTTGTTGAAAGCACTCTGATATTTCATGTCATCTACTTTTATAATTAGAGACAAACATTTCATTATTACTTTAAGTATGTTCTGTGAAATAATGTCAACATCTTTGTCATATCTGAGTCTTGTTTTAATAATTGTCATACCACTTGAAAGGGTGTTTTCCTTCCTTTTTAATATTTCTTATAATTTTTGTGAAAGCCAGGCATGTTAGAAAGGGCAGTAAATAATGAGCTAAATATTTTTTGTACTTAATGATGAACACACATTTTCTTCAGCTAGACCTTTGTTGTTGAAGTTTGTGTTAGTATAGTCAGGAGTGAGCTGGTGTTGTTAAGGTTATGCCAACTGCATCTTTGGCTGTATATTCCTCCAGTGATATGTTGTGTTTAAAAGATTGAGTAGTTAACCAGAAGTTATTTTGGCAATGTCTGCTTCTATTTGCGTTTTGGTTCTGTGTCTTTTCTTTTGTTGTTGTTGTTGTACCCCAGAGAAAACCTGTCTCTTATAGCTCTTCAAGTTGTATTTTACTCTTATTTTCACTCAACACTTGTTAACTTGATAGTGGGTGGTGACATGATGAGGCATTATCTGATGTTCTGGTTAAGCCTTGGTTTTAGGCATGCACTCTGTCACTGGATCTTGGGGACATGGCCTTCATAATTGCTGCTGTCTACTCTCTATTTCTAGTCCTGGGCCCAGTATATAGTCTTGCCCCTCCACCAGGGGTGTAGTTAATTCTTCTCTTCTGTTTCTTCACCATTGATTCAAGGTGACAGTTTTGTTGTTTCTCCAATATAGATTAAGGTAGTCATCCTCCCCAGTATAGATTAAGGAACATAGGGGATGTGGGTTGTGCAGAAT
Organism: Symphalangus syndactylus; assembly: GCF_028878055.3. Lineage (NCBI taxonomy): Eukaryota > Metazoa > Chordata > Mammalia > Primates > Hylobatidae > Symphalangus > Symphalangus syndactylus. The sequence continues at coordinate 94,716,425 of NC_072447.2, forward strand.
TTTGCCAGTGGCTGTTCTGTCCCTCTTCTAACACATAGCCAAGAGGTGAAACTTTTTAGTATCGTGACAATCTTTTCTGTGAGCATCTGGTGGAATTTTTGGAAGAAAAGCCTAAAAGAGGGTGTGAAACCTCCTATATTTGGAAACTTCAGGGGCTTCACACTCTCAAGCCTTTAGCCTTTAGCAATTAGTCCACATTCACCCTTTAGCAATTCATTAATTTTTTAGCTTGATTTTATTACTGGTGTATACGATACCTGGTAGTATCACCAGTAAGCAAATACTCAGGTTGTGTTTCTCCCGGAAAGCTCATGTTATTTTACAAGATTTCTTATTAGTTAATTGCCCTGTGACTGCAGTTCTCCTACGGATTTCATAAAGGAATTAATTTGCAGTTCTTCTAAGTTTTCCTAGGTACCGACATTCTTCCCAGATCTGTATGTCTTTGAGCTTAAATCGGAAGTCTCAAATCATGTACTTTTGATGACACTAGTGTATTTTTATTCTTTTTAAACAACCTCAAAAGTTGGAGTTACCATGTAAATAATTTTCTTACTGAAAAATTTGAGTCTAAGTTGGCAAAATGATTCTCCAGTATCCCAGATGCTTTAATGTTTGTTTCCTATAAGAGGAGGGAGGATTCTCTGCATTACCATAATATAAACATCAAAGTTAGGAAATTACCATTAATAGTTTATTATGCTCTTTTCCAATTAAAATTTCTCAATTTATTCAAATAATGTCCTTTATATCAAAAGAATACAGTTCATAATCACACATTGCCTTTAGTTTTCATGTCTTTTGGTCTTCACTCTGAAATAGTTCTCTAGCCTTTCTTTGAATTTCATGACTTCAACACTTTTGACGATTATAAACAAGTCATCTTGGAGAATTCCTTCAATTTGAAACTATTTGGTGATTTCTTCTGGTTAGATATTTAGTTTCAGGTTATGAGTCTTTGATATGATATCACAGAGTGAGGGTATATTCTTCCCATTGCATTCTATCAGCTGGTGTGTGATTTAGATTTTTCCCATTATTGATGGTAGTTGATCAGTTGATTAAAGGGCTGTCTGCCAGTATTCACCAATGTAAAATTAATCTTTTCAGCTTTGCAATTAGTAATAAATGTTTTATGAGGGAATACTTTGCAAACTACATAAATATCCCATTTCTCATCAAAATTCCCATTTATTAATTTATTTAGTTATATCTCTAAGGACTCATGGTTCTCAATTTGATGCAATGGGTTATAATTTATCATTGCCATTATTTATTTTGATGCTCAAATTTTCCCCAGTTTATCCAACGAAGGTCCATTTTGTATGTCATTTTAATATGTCCCGATATTCTTTGACCTCTCCTTTGCTTCCTGGCATGAGAAATTTTAGATGGATCTTGTATTTTTCCCCCTTATCCCCAAAATGAGCAATTTCTCCCACATAATCCTGGTCCCATTGGTGGAGAATATATTTAAAAGCATAGATTTAGGTAGTCAGTATACTCACTGTCATGGAGCATCATCCATCTACACATATGCGCATCCAAATATATATCAATTAATTTTTATCAACCTTTATATGTTAAAAACAATGAGTTTACACTAATATCTCTAATTCCACACTAACAGTACTTGTTGCATTGTAGTTTTTTTGGTCTATATTTGTGATCGTCTTCTCTGACAATGAAAACTCAGTCTCCCATTATTAATATATTTACTTGCTATGTGCTATACAAAGCAGTAGGAGGCACTATCTTTTCATTCAATAAACTAAAATATAGTTGTGACAATAAGACATATGGAAAGTCTCCCATTCTCTGTCCACTTTTATTCTCTGCAACCCACATGGATGCCCTTCTCACTATACTTGGGCTCTGTCTCCCCGTGGTAGCTCACACGTCTGTGCAGAATCTTTGTCAACCTATTTAGGCTAATCTTCATGCCCTACTGTCCCTTTCTGAGCATGGTCACTCTCCTCACTACTGTCAGGCTCTGACACTTCAAGCAAGGCTCCCTGTGTGCAGCAACTCCCTCCTCATGTTGCTGGGGCTCTCAGATCCCACCTATGTCCCTGAAGCACTTATCCCTGGTGCAGTCTCCTACCTTTCTCTGCTATGCATACTGACTAGGACTGAAATGGTCAGAAAATGAAGGGAAAATTGAAGTTCTTACTTATATATGTAAATGTATTGTTAACTCTTGTGTTCAACTTTTCATAAGTCCCTGTCATAATTATATTAAAATTCTTTAATCGAAAATAATGTGTCTCATACTTCTTTGTGTAACAAACAATAATGCATAGCAGGGCTCAGTTAACATGTATTGGTTTTGTTTTTTATAGTCTATGCTGCTCTTATTCATTCATTATTTTTCTCATTTATTAAATAAATTATATGCTATAGGTGTGTATCTATATTGTGTGTGTGTGTGTGTGTGTATGAGTTTATGAAGTAATGAAATATAAGAAAACGAAAAACGTTGTTATAAAAATTGATGGCGACCGGGTGCAGTGGCTCGTGCCTGTAATCCCAATACTTTCAGAGGCCAAGGGGGGTGGATCACCTGAGGTCAGGGGTTCAAAGCCAGCCTGGTCAACATGGTGAAACCCCATCTCTACTAAAAATACAAAAATTAGCCAGGTGTGGTGGTACATACCAGTAATCCCAGCTACTCGGGAGGCTGAGGCAGGAGAATTGCTTGAACCCAGGAGACAGAGGTTGTAGTGAGCTGAGATCATGCCACTGCACGTCAGCCTGGGTGACAGAGCAAGACTCCATCTCAAAAAAAAAAAAAAAATTATGACACCATACTAGCCATCATTTGGGTAGTCATTTACTTTAATGACCTGTTTATAATAGACTACTAAAAACAAAATTTGTAGCTTATACATGAGTATTTTAAATGTACTTAAAGTAACTCTATGTAATATGAAATATTTTAGGAATAAAAAATAAATTTGAAGTCCTCAGGGACTTTTGATTTCAGCTCCAACATGTAAAATTTAGAGTCCTCACTTCAGTCTTTATAGGAAAAAGTTTAATCAGCTGGAATTCAATAACTTTGCTTGGCCCTATCACAGAACTAAGGTCCCAGGACAAACTGCCAACTTGAAATCTAGGGAGTTAGAGGGCCCCTAAGAGACAAACTGTGTCTGGGTAATTGAGAGGAAAGCTGCTGCAGCCATAAACTCTTAGGGGCCTTTATATGGTAATTTTACTGAATTGTTGAAAACTAAGTATAGATTAGAATAAAAATTAGAATCTTTTGAGGGGCCACATTTTTAGGGCCCCCTGAACTTTCACAGGCCTTACCTACAAGAACTAGAACAAGTTAACAAGGAGAAGATCTGAGAAATATCCCCTACTGGCTTTGGCATGAGGAGAGAAAAATAATCACCTTGGAATAAACCCAAAGCCTTCTTCTCCATGACAAAGGCATACTCTCCAGGAGAAATACATTGCCAGAACCTTATACCAACTGGGGCAAGGGTTTTGATTCCACTCCAATCCTCTCCAGACTTACTATCTCACACCATAAAGGATGGCATAATACTAAACAGTGCTTCTAGGAAATAAATTCAGAATACTGCAGCCAAAGAAGGGAGTAGGGGCCAAGCAGGGAAAAAGGCTACACCACCGGAGAAACACTTGTGAAGCTACAGACCTGAGACACAGGCCCACTTAAAGACTAAAGTTTACCCAGATGATTATAGAACAATATACTTCCTCATAACTTACCACCTACGGTACAATAACAGTGGATTAAATTCTAAAGAGTTGAACAGCACAGGCTTTCTCTGAGCAAAAGACAACAGTGGAGATAACAACAAGGATAGTGGAGAACTTTGTAACCTCTGGCACCTACACAAACAGCAAACAATGAGCAAAGGCCAATTTCTAAAGTTGTACTTACCTCAGTTCTTATTGAGACAGCCAGGCAGGAAAGGTCTCCAGAAAAACTCCAGCCGTCCTGCACACTGGGAGCAGTGCGCTGGGGTGGAGCCACAGAGTTTCATGCTGTTTGCAAAGGGGAGGAGCCTGGCCCCTCCTCTTCCTGGATGGAACCTGGAGTTCAATCTGCCAACCAGGAAGCAATCTAGCAGGGACTGTGGCCTTGATGAGAGTCCCTGTTTCCTTCTTTTTCTTTCACCCAATAAACCCTGCCCTCCTCACTCTTCAAATTGCCTGCAAGCCTAATTTTTTGTGGCCTTGTGATAAGGATCCAGTCTTTAGCTCAACTAAGGAAAAAGTCCCACAACATTATTACCTGGTACAATGTCTGCCTTTCAAGACAAATAAAAATAAAGCAGGCAAAAAGGCAAGTGAAACACAGTGTTAAGAATCAGAACCAGACTCAGATACAACATAGATATTGGAGTTGTAAGATAGACAATATAAAATAATTGTGACTAAAATGTTAAGGATACTAAAGGGAAAAAAAGGTAACATAAAAGAACAGTGATGGAAGCACTAAAAAAAAAAAAAAAAATTAAAAGAAAATGCCAGAAATAAAAACTACTCTAAAAATCAAAACAAAGGCCCTTGACAGGCTTATCAGTATGTGGACAAAGAAAGAATAGACAAGCTTAATGATAAGGCAATAAAAGCTTTCCATACTAGAATGCAAAGATTACAAAAAACTGATGAAACAGAAAAGGAAGAGAATTGTGGAACAGCTTCAAAAGGTGTGACATATTCTTAATTGTAATAACAAAAGGGAAAAAAGGAGAACAGAGTACTTGAAGTGATAATGCTTGGAAACATTCAAAATTAATAACAGATAGCAAACCACAGTTTCAAGAAACACAGGAAACACAAGTTGGAGAACTTAACAAGAAGCTACTAGGCATATATGTTTGAACAGTAGAAAAGCAAAAAGAGAGAAAATCTTGAAAGAAATAAATACCAGAATAAAAACTGGTACCTTACCATGGAAAAAAGTATTAAAAACTACAGTCATTTCTCATCAAAAACTATGTAAGCAAGAAAAGAGTGTAACAAAATATTTAATTTTTAAAAAAAACCCACAAACCTAAAAATCTATATTCAGTAAAATTTACTAAAATTTACTCTAGGTAGGCAAATCTGTTTCAGCATTCTAATAATAATGTAGTCTACCATAACAACAGAATAAGAAAAATAATCACGACATATGATTATATCACTAGACCGAAAGAAAAACCCTCCCAGCAAACAAAAAATAGAAAGGAATACTTGTTAAAGAACACTTACAAAGCACTGTTCATCACAAAGTAACTATCATTATACTTAAAGATGAGAAACTGTATGCTTTCTCACCATCAAGAATAAGTCAAGAATGTCCTCTCTTGTCACTTATTCCACACTGTACTATTGGAATGTCTTAGCTTGTACAACAAGACAAGAAAAGTTTAGAAAATATATATAGACTGGGAAGAAATAAAATGACAGTATTTACTCACAGATGACATGTTCTTTATGTGGAAAATCCCAAAGAATTAACAAAATCCAAAAGAGTTGACAAAATAACTACTGGAACTAATGCATAAATATAGCAAGGTTGCAGAATAAAAGGAAAATAAATAAAAATGAATTGATGCCTTATATATCAGCAATGAGTTATAGAAATAAGAACTGTAGTAAAAAATACACCACTATTATAGCACCCAAAAACGGAATACTCAGATATAAATTTATTAAAACATATACAGGATCTATGTGGGGAAACTTCAAAGATCTTATGCAAGAAATCAAACCTCTAAATTAATGGAGAAAAATAAATAAATCAAGAAATAAATGGATGGAGTGTTACTCTGTGTTTATGAACTAGAAGAATCAATATTAATATGTCCATTTATTGTCGGTGGCCCGATTCAATTTCTTGACTTCACCGTGAGTCCAAAGTCAGAGTAAAGAAGTTTATTGCAAAGCAAAAGTTTATTGCAAAGTCAAAATAAAGAAGTTTATTGCAAAGCAAAAGTACTCACTGAGAGGCAGAGTGGGCTGCTCAAAAAGCAAGACAGCCCCTAGTGTCTAAAGGGAAATTCCTTTTATGCAACGTGTACATACATATTCATAAAATACTGATGAGGTCAAGTATGTAAAGGCGGGCCTGCAGTCGGTAAATGTGCTTAGTGTCTACATGCTCTAAAATGCATCACATGTATCATCGGCATATAAAATTTCCACCTAGGGAGCATGGTTTTTTTTACTGTTAAAAAAAGGGAAAGGTTACTAAATTAAACCTTGAGCCTAGCTGCACATATGGGACTCCAGAGAAGCCCCTGTTGCTCCCCCGCCCGCCCCAGGCAGGAATTTGTAGCTAATATCTCTTGGGCTTTTGGTGCTCATTGATGGGAGACTGGGGAAGTTACATTGGGAATAAGGGACGTTTTTTCTTTTTCCCAGGCTGTACTAGGTATCAGGAACATGTAACTATCTGGCAGTCTGTTGGTATCTGTTGCAAGGAATGCTTACCTTGCAAAAGAATTAGGTGCTGATGCACAGGTGTGCAAGGGATGCAGCGCCCACTGGGCTTCATACAAAGGGACAAGCCAATATAGGCTCCTAATCTTACTTATCGTGCCTCAAATTCTTCTTAATCTGCATATTCGATGCACTCCATATTAGAACTCAGAAAATTGTTTGTATATTTTGAAACACTAAAGTTTGTATGAAAAGCAAAAGACAGAATAGACAACACAATATTAAAGAAGTAGTTTGAGGACACACACTACATGATGACAAGACTTACTGTAAAGTTAAGGTAATTAAGACGACATAGTATTAGCAAATAATAGAAACATAGATCCAGGTAACAATATAGAAATTCCATAAATCAACCATGCTAATATATTCAACTGACCTGTGGCAAGAGAGCAAAGTCAATTAAATGGAGAAAGAATCATATTTTCAGCAAATGGTGCTGGAATATTTGGTCTAACATATGCAGAAAAAAATATGAACCTAAACACAAATTTTACATGTTTCTCTCTCTCACACACACAAAACTCAAAATGGATCATAGATATAAATATGAAATACAAAACTATAGAACTCAGATATGATGACAGCACAAAATCTAGGTGATTGGTTTTGACAGTGAATGTTTAGATACATGTTCAATGTGCATTGCTAATTGAAAGGAACTGGTCTGGAAGAGCTACATATAGTATAATTTCACTTTTTCACATCCTGGAAAAATTAAAATTAGATAATAAAAAGATCAGTGTTTTCCAGTGTCTTAAGGGGGAGGAGGGAGGGATGAATAAGCATATCATGGTAGATTTTTAGGGCATTAAAACTGTCTTTATGAAACTATAATAGTAGATACACATCACTGTATATGAGAATTTGTTAAAATCCATAGTGTGTACAACACCAAGAGTGAACTCTAATGGGAATTACCGACTTTAGTTAATAACAACATATTAATATTAACTCTTCAATTGTAATAAATGCACCACACTAATGCAAGATACCAATAATAATGAGGAAGAGGAGAAACCCCAGAGCAAGCTCTGTGTACTTTTTTCTCAATTTTTTCTGTAGGCCAAAAACAGCTAAAAAAAAAATCTATTGATTTTTAAAATTGAACTATTGAGCCACAGAAAACATAGATGAATTTAAAATGCATATTGTGAAGTGAAAGAAGCCAGTCAGAAAAGGCTTCATATCATATGATTGTGATTATACCATACTCCAGCAAAGGCAAATCTATAGCAATGTTGAAAAGATCCATGGTTGACAAGGATTTAGGGGCAGACGAAGAGTTTAATAGGTCTAATAATATTAGTTATCCATATAATGTTAATCTTTTCTCCTATTGATGGATGTCTGTATTTCCAGTTCTTGACTATTAAGTATTATTTAGATTTTTAAGAGTCTGCTAAACTTATCAAACTGAGTGTGGTTTTTTACACTCCTACCAACAATTAGAGTTAATTTGCTTTACACTCAAATGGCATTTTGTGTTGTTAGTCTTTATTTGTAATTTTAGCCACTCTGGTGAATGTACTACACTGTATATTTAATGTGAAAAAATCTTTCTGATGACTTTTTCATGTTAATGGTGAAGTGTGTGTTAGAATACTTCCCTATTTCTTAAACAAAAAAGTTTATTTAAATGGAATGTTATAGTATCTCCCTATTTTAAAAAATTGTTGTTTTTAAATAGATTTGTGATTTTAAAATATATAATCAATACCAGCATTTTGTCAGATATATATTTTTTGAATATTTTCTGCTAGTTTTGACTTGCCTATTTTCTCTATCTTTCTTTCTTTCTTTCTTCTTTCTTTCTTTCTTTCTTTCTTTCTTTCTTTCTTTCTTTCTTTCTTTCTTTCTTTCTTTTCTTTCTTTCTTTCTTTCTGATGGGGTCTCGCTCTGTCCTGAAGTGCAATGGCACGATCTTGGCTCACTGCAACCTCCACCTCCCGGGTTCAAGCAATTCTCCTGCCTCAGCCTACCGAGTAGCTGGGACTACAGGCACACACCAACATGCCAAGCTAATTTTTTGTGTTTTTAATAGAGATGGGGTTTCACCATGTTCCCCAGGCTGGTCGTGAACTCCTGAGCTCAGGCAATCCACCTGCCTCTGCTTCCCAAAGTGCTGGGATTACAGGCGTGAGCCACCGCGCCTGGCCTATTAATTTTCTTAACAGGGTATTTTGCTAAGAAGTTTTACATTTTGGTGAAGTCTAGTTTTTCAATTTTTTTATTATGCTTATTATTTCTTATGACTTAAGATTTCCTTCCCTTCATTTAATGAATGGAGGTATTGTAGTATGATTTCTTTTACCTTGTATTTTGAAATTTTACCTTTTTCTCTGTGGTCCATCTTGATTTATCTTTTATGTATGATGTGAGGATGTGAGATTACTTTTCTTCATATAAAAATGCAATTTTTCCACCTTCCATTCTTGAAGAAATTAACTTTCCCCATTTGACTGTTTTGGTGTATTGGACAGTAAGTTTAAAAATATGTTTTAAAAAGTATTTGCCATGTTTAAAAAATGTTTAGAAAGACAGGCCACATTCTTGTCTTTTTCCTTATCTTAGAGGAAAAGGCTTCAACTTTTCACACTGAGTATGATGTTAGCTGTTGGATTGTCATACGTGGATTTTCTTGTTGGGGAACTTTTCTTCTATACCTAATTTGTAATTGATAATAATAATATATTGTTTATATCAAAACAGCAAAAAAAAAGGATTTTAAATGCTCTCACCACAAAGAAATGATAGTATTTGGGTGTGATAAATATGTTAATTGACCATATTTGATTATTCCACAATGTACATGTAACAAAACACCACTCTGTACCCCATAAATATATAAAATTACTATTTGCAATTAGAAATAAAATATAACTTAAAAAAGAAAATCCACAACTCCTTTCTATAATTTATGAATGTATGTCAAAAGTCTTAAATTTGGTTTTAAATATCTTGCTGTAACTGGTCTTTACTATCTGTTTACAGGTCACTAGACATCCTGCTCCAGGTGTAATTATGCTATTAACACAAACAACAGCTGGCTCACATATACTAAGCTCACATGTACTAAGCTCACTCGTACTAAGCAGCTCACTGAGCCCACATGTACTAAGCAGCGTGATAAGTACTTGTATATGCAATATATCATATCCAGGCAACAATTTTAAGAGGTACATATTATGCCTACAAGAATAGGGACCGTGACTGTCTTGTTCAACACTGTACACCAGTACCTAGAGAAGTGATTCGTATATGGTAGACATTCAATAAATCATTATTGAATGAAAGAACTTCATTTCGTGGAAAGAAGACTTCAAAAGTTTCAGTATCTTACATCAGGGATCCCTGACCCCGGGGCCACAGACTGGTACTGCTCTGTGACCTGTTAGGAACTGGGCTGCACAGCGGGAGGTAAGCAGCAAGCTAGCGAGAATTACTGCCTGTCAGATTGGTAGTGGCATTATATTCTCATAGGAGTGTGAACCCTATTGTGAACTGCACCTGTGGGAGATCTAAGTTTTGTGCTCCTTATGCGAATCTAATGTCTGATGATCTGATCTGATCTGAGGTGGAACGGTTTCATCCCACCCCACACCCATCCACGGAAAGATTGTCTTCCATAAAACTGGTCCCCGGTACTGAAAAAGCTGGGGACTACTGTCTTACAGAATGTCACACAGCACATGATATCAGAAAATTAGTCCCAGATCTGTGTACAAAGCATATAATTAAAATCACTATATGATTACTACCTCGTGAATTTTCTGTGCATGCTGTGCTTTCACTTATATTGCTTGATTACATATTCACTGAAAATTCTCTCTTTATCACCATCAATGAAATCATTACATTTCCTTCATGACTCACTGAAAGATGTAGGCTCTCTAAACATGTTCACAGATTCTTCCCATTTCATGTTAATCTTTTTCTTTTTTTCCATCTCCTTCATGCCTGTATCCATCAGAACCATGCTGTTAATCAAATAAACAGGCAGTTTTCAACCCTGGTTGCATACCAGAAATACTTGTGGAGAATTTTAAAGTACAGATATCGCATGTTCAACTGTAGATTTTCCTAATCAGAATATCCTGCTTTAGAGTCTCAGTCTGAAAGTTTTGCAAGTTCTCTAGGTGTAGTGAGTGCTGACATCTATTTGGCAGATCTAGGAATTCATTCCCTAAACTGTCAGGAATGTCGTTTGCCAATGGCTCACAGCTTAGACACTCTCAAAAAATCACCCTCTGTGAAAGTAAACTATCTCTCCCAAGATTGTACTTCTGTCCTGGAGGTAGGTTACTTCCAGTGATTATTGCATAAGTTACAAATACTCCACGCTTTGCTTCACCTGGAAACTCTGAAAGATCATTTCAGCCCCAGAATTCACTGTATACAAAACATGGAGTTGTAGTGGTTGCATTGGTATTGAACTTCTGCCACCGCCAACCCTGCTTCCTTCACTCTTACAGGTGTTAATCACAAGAACACTTTTCAATAAACCTCCTGCATGCAAATCTTAAATATATATTTTTATATATGGATGTAGAGCTCTGGTTCTGAGACAGGATGGCCTAGACTTTCCATTTCCTTTTCTTTCCTGCTTAATAAAACCAAATGCCTTAGAAATAATTCAAAATGAAAGAATTCTGAAGGGTGGAAAGAAAGGCGAAATGCCTAAGGACATCAGGACTTGAAGAACATAATCATGGTGAATTTTGTGTTTTTTCTTTTTTTATCTTCCATATATCCTGGATGGAACATTACAGAGATCTGAAACCCAGAACTGCCAAGAGGTTAGCTCTGGGGAATAAGTTCGGGGAAGGGGGGTGTGTAGTGGAGGGTGATGAGAATCTCAGCTGGGACTTAATGAGCAAACCCATACCTGATGGAGCAAACTGCCTGAACTGCCTATTGCTGAGTCACCTCCAGAGATCCAGGGGCCAACCCATCCCCTGCATCACACCAGCATGCAGCTGTGGGCGTGATGCAGGGGATGGGTCTACAGCCACAGTGGCAGCAGTAGAACTTTAGTGCAATGAAAATTAGTAGTGACAAAGAGGAGCATTATACAATGATAAATAGATTAGCCAACAAAAAAGGCATGATGATCCTAAATGTGTAAGCACAAAACAAGATAGCCTAAAATTAAATGAAATTAAAATGCATGGATCTGAATGGAGAAACAGACAAATCCACAAACATGTAATAGAATGTGGTTTCTTTGGGGGCTGATTGAAAAGTCTAAATTGAGGCCGGGCGCGGTGGCTCACGCTTGTAATCCCAGCACTTTGGGAGGCCAAGGCGGGTGGATCACGAGGTCAGGAGATCGAGACCACGGTGAAACCCCGTCTCTGCTAAAAATACAAAAAATTAGCCGGGCGCGGTGGCGGGCGCCTGTAGTCCCAGCTACTCGGAGGCTGAGGCAGGAGAATGGCATGAACCCGGGAGGCGGAGCTTGCAGTGAGCCGAGATTGAGCCACTGCACTCCAGCCTGGGCGACAGAGCAAGACTCTGTCTCAAAAAAAAAAAAAAAAAAAGAAAAGTCTAAATTGACTGTGATGATGGTTGCATATATAATTGAATACACTAAAAACCATTAAATTGTAAAATTTAAATGCATAAATTGTATGGCATGCAAATGGCATCTTTTTATTTTTTTATTTTTAATTTTTGTGGGTACATAGTAGGTGTATATATTTATGGAGTACATGAGATATTTTGATTAAGACTCCCCATCATGCAAAATGGGGTATCCATCCCCTCAAGCAGTTATCCTTTGTGTTACAAACAGTCCAATTATACTTTTTTAGTTATTGTAAAATGTACAATTAAATTATTATTGATGATAGTCACTGTTGTGGTATCAAATGCTAAATACTATTCACATTTTCTAACTATTTTTGCATCCATTATCCATGTGATTTATGCATTAATAAAGCCATTTAAAACACTTTAAGAACCAGATGGAAAGAGATATATTTACTTGGCATATTATACATTAATACAATGAATCTACACAACACTTGAATGTAATCTCTAGGGGCTATTTTTTTCTTCCTGTTTTATCAACTGCTATGTCTTCAGAACCTGTACGCAAAAGGTGCTCAATAAAGATCTGTTACTGTTTGTTTTTTAACTGTTAGTTCAAATATGTCAGTACACATTATTTAACTGAACAAATTCCCATAGAATCAGAGGTTTTCTTTCTCTATAGTCCTTCCCTATGTATATCCCTACAGTTGGGTTAGGAGAAAAGAAAGAAGGAAGGAAGTCTGGTCATTTGTGTTTCCTCATTGAAGGATGTATTCTTTTTTGATACAAACTTGTGCTTAGTAAAAATAGTCAATTTCACAATCAAGATTTCAGACATCCAAAATATGATTGCAGCAGACACTATTTGTTTCCACTGAATATACATTCCCCATATTTTTCTTTGTCACAAATCCCCAGTTCTGCTCAGGTATTAGATGACATTGGGTTCCTTCCCATTTCAGGAATAAATTGTGATTAGTGCAATCTGATTATGGTATTTTATTCCTATAGTAGACAGTGTTCTCCAGAAAAAAAATAGAACCAGTAGAATGTGTGTGTGGGTTCAGGGGAGGGGAGAGAGCTTACTTTAAGAAAGTGACTACAAAACTGTGAAGGCTGGCAAGTCCCAGCTCTGCTGGTAGACCAGCAAGCAGGCTAGACTCATGGACTAGTCTATGTTGCAGCCCAAGTACTAAGGAGGTCAGTGGGCAGATTCCCTTTTTCTCGGAGAAGATCAGTCTTTTTCTTATATCCTGGAAATGATTGCATGGGGCCCACCCACATTATAGAGAGCATTCTGCTTTATTCAAAGTCTGCTAACTTAAATATTAATCTCACCAAAAAATACCTTCACAGAAACATCCTAATATGTTTCACCAAATACACTGGCACATAGCCTATCCAAATTGACACATAAAATTAATCATCACAAGTCTACCTTTTGTCAATTTGGCACTCATATGCATATCAAACTATAATCTCAAAATACACAAAATTACAAATTTATACTTCTGCCTAACATGATACATTTTACTACATACAACTAAAAGTGCACTAACATTTTCTCCAGAAAAGGATGCAAAATCTTTGTTTAATATTCACTTTTCTTCTTGATATTCTAGAATTTAATTACTATAATATACAGTTAGAAATGCTTAAATATTATGCTATTAAGTAAAATACCTTATATTATATAAAAAGAGGATTAGATATAGAAGAAAAATGATATTTACTCAACATTATATAGATAGTTGAATGTATATATGTATATATATTTCTACTAATATATATACGTATAAATATGTTTGCAGTAAAATAAGAAAAAATATTTACAACAATTACATCCTCATTTCTGTAACTCATCATACAGTCATGGAACATACAGGCAGTCTCCAACTTACAATTGTTTTGCTGGCAATTTTTCGACTTGATGATGATGTAAGAGTGATACACATGAGGTAAAAAAATCATACTTTAAATTTTGAAATTTGATCTTTTCCCAAGCTGGCAATATGTTGTATGATACTGTCTCATAATACTGTTCTGAGTATTTTTAAGGTAGGCTAAGCTGAGCTATGCTGTATGGTAGGTTATGTGTATTAAATGCATTTTTCACTTACAGTATTTTCAACTTATAATGGATTTATCAGGATGTAACCCAATTATAAGTCAAGGAGCATTTCTATTTGCAACTACATTCTCCTACTAACCATTTAACATTTCCTTTGCCTTCAGCAAACACCTCAGTTGGTCATGGCTATTTACCTGGTGGGGTAAACAAAACTTCATTTCAGGAATGTCTGGTTTATTAGCAGTTTTGTCTGAATTGAGTTGTTGCAGTTTTCCATTCACTTTAAGCATAGCAAATGGTGACACTAAGAGATACTCCAAGGGATCTCCTGTATTTCAGATTCCTGTATTCTTATGGTATTGTTAAGTAGCAGTTTAATTTCCCCTTCGTAATCAGGATCAATCACCTCAACCAGCGCAATAACTCACTTATTTGTCTATTGATTCAATGGGACAAGTATCTCAAAGTGGCCAGGTAGTATTCTTAACTTCAAGTACAATGTAATCATTATTGTGTCTCCTGGCAGAAGTATTTTCCCTTTGGAAATAAGACTTTTAGGCCAGCAGAGCATAAGGTCACGGCAACAGGAAGCAAAGTGGATCATTAGGGGTAATAGCTAATCGTGCCACTACCAATTCCACTCCTTGAATGCTGGACACAGAAATCCTAGCTATGGGAGAAACAGCACCAAATTAGATGCTGATTCAGCGCATAAACGTTGTCCTGAAGAATCTTACCCCAGCCTTTCAAGATAGTAACCCTAGTTGGCATAGTAACTGAGTCATCAAAAGGCCATTCCACTGTTCTATTAAGCCTGCTGCTTTATAATGGTGAGAAACATAGCAAGACCAATAAATTCCATAAGCATAGGCCCATTGCCTCACCTTATTTGCTGTGAAGTAGGTTTCTTGATACAAAGCAATATGTATGGAATACATGGGAAGGCATTCTGTGAGTCCACAGATGGTAGTTTTAGCAGAAGCATTGCACATACGGGAAAGGAACATCCATTTCCAGAATGAGTTTAAGTTCCAGCAAGGAAAAAAGAAAAAAAAAAAATAAAACACTACCTTTTCCATAATGGAAGTGTTCCAATGTAATCTACTTGCTGATCTCCCCTAGGAAGGGTGCTATATCAGAGACTCAGTGCTGGTGTCTGATGCTAGCAGATTGGGCACTCAGGAGTGGCCATAGCCAGGTCAGCCTTGGTGAATGGAAGGCCATGTTGCTGAACCCAGACATAAACTCTATCCCTGTCAGCATAGCCACTTTATTCATGAGCTCACTGGGGAATTATAGGGGTTGCTAGGAAAGAGGCTGTCTGGTATCCTCCACAGAATGGGTGATCTTATCCACTTGATTATTAAAAAATTTCTCTACTAAGGTCACCCATTGTTAAGCATTTATATGGAATACAAATATCTTCAAATTCTTCACCCATTCTGAGAGGTCTATCCACATGCCTTTTCCCCAGCCTTCCTTGACAACTATTTTCAAATGATGTTCTATAAATTTTCTAACCTTTAAGCCAAACCATTGCCATGAGTTGACACATAACTGCAAATCTGGCCATTTCTTCTTCCAAACAAAGTAAACAGCCAGGTGCACTTCTTGAGGTTCTGTCCATTAGGAGGATTTTTCTTCAATACTGTTTTTCAGGTATGTCCAGAAAGGAGCTGCAGTTCTCTAACTATTGACTTTTAGGTAATGCCTACATATCACACAGAACCATTTGCAAACCAGGCCCAGGTCTTCCCTTCCCCTATCAAATGATCGTAGGAAACTTCCAAATAGGCCATAGGGGCAGGTTGGGAGAAAGAGTGGGGACCATAGGCATTTAGGTCACTGCTTCATATAACACATCTTTGCATTTAGAGCCTGCTGAAGCTCAATCTGGAGTTATTGCTTTCATTTCATAATGAAGTTCTGCTATACTTTCTTAACCTTATGGCTTGGTATGTCAGAGAATATCTAGTTAGTTATGGGCAGTTTCAGTTACATGGTAACTTGGTGGCCTGTGGTTAAGCATTCAGTCTTTGCCATGGCCCAATAATGGGTCAAGGGCTGTCTCTCAAAAGAAAAGTAGTTATCTGCAGAGAATAGCAGAGTTTCCTACAAATTCCTGAGGCCCTGCACTGTGATTTATCTATAAGGTCCTACCAAAGGCTCCAAACAGCATCCCTATCTGACATGAACATTTCAAGTTCCATTTTATTTGCTGCATCATATAGCTCAAGTGACAGAGCAGCATGCACAGCATCCTGCATCTGTGGCAGAGTCTTCTCTTGTTCTGAGCCCTACTCAAAACTGAAAGCTTTTTGGGTTACTCAATAAATAGGCCAAGATAGCATACAAGAATGAGGAATATGTTGCCTTTAAAATTCAGAAAGGTTCACTAAGCATTGTGCAACTTTTTTGGTTGTTGGAGGGGTCTCATGCAAAAACTTATTCTTCAGCTTATAAGGGATATATTTACATGACAAAACCACTGTACTATAGCTATTTCGCTCTGATAAAGGTCTCTGATGTTTACTGAGATTTATTTTCTACTCTCTCACAGACAAATAACTTACCATTTATTCTAGAATTATCGCTACCTCTTGTTCTATAGATCCAAATCAGCATAATGATACCAGTGTATTTGACCAATGTGACTTCTTATAGAAGAAAAAGGTGATCAAAATCTCTGAAAAATTATGACATAAGACAGAATAGTTAATATACCCCCTGAGTTAGGACAGTGAAGCTTTATTGCTGGTCATACAAGCTGAAATTTAGCTGCTTCTCATGGCTCTTACTAAAAGGTAAAGAGATAAAAACATTTTCCAGATCAACAGCTCCATACCAGGTGCCAGAGGATATGTGGATTTTCACATTTGGTACAGCAGCTGCAGTTGGAGCAACCACCAGGTTAACAGTATGATAATCTATTGCAATCATCCAAAATTTGTTTTCTATACATACCAAGTAGGTGACCTGAATAGAGATATGCTGATTATCACTGCTCCTGCATCCTTAATGCCCACTGTGCTGATGCTAGTCACTACAGTCTATCCAGGAATATGGCATTTCTTTTTTTTTTCTTCTTTTCTTTTTTTTTTTTTTTTTTTTTTGACGGAGTCTCTCTCTGTCGCTCAGGCTGGAGTGCAGTGGCGCGTCTCGGCTCACTGCAAGCTCCGCCTCACAGGTTCAGGCCATTCTCCTGCCCCAGCCTCCCGAGTAGCTGGGACTACAGGCGCCTGCAACCATGCCTGGCTAATTTTTTGTATCTTTAGTACAGACGGGGTTTCATCATGTTAGTCAGGACGGTCTCAATCTCCTGACCTCGTGATCCGCCCGCCTCAGCCTCCCAAAGTGCTGGGATTACAGGCGTGTGCCACTGTGCCCAGCCTCTCTTTTTGTTTTCTATTCTTCCAGGTAGTGGCAGTTCTACTGTGATATGGATTGGCTCTGTGTCCCCACCCAAATATCATCTGGAATTGTAATCTCCACATGTCAATGGAGGGAGGTGATTGGATCATGGGGGCAGTTTCCCTCATACTGTTCTCGTGATAGTGAGTGAGTTCTTATGAGATCTGATGGTTTTATAAGCATCTGGCATTTCCCTTGCTCACTCTTCTCTCTCTTGCTACCATGTGAAGAAGGTCCTTGCTTCCCGTTCACCTTCTGCCATGATTGTGAATTTCCCGAGGCCTCCCCAGCCATGGAGAACTGTGAGTCAATTAAGCCTCTTTCCTTCATAAATTACCCAATCTTGGGTAGTATCTTTATAGCAGTGTGAGAATGTACTAATATATACTGGCTCCCACATGACCTTTCCTACCATAATGACCTTCATTCCACAAGTCAGGGAACCCATGTGGGGACTGTGCCAGTTCCTGAGATTATCTATACCAATTATAGATTATGAAACTAGGGAATTAAGCACAGAATGATTTGGGGCACCCTCTAGACCCTGAAGGTGGACCAGAGCTGAAACATCATTGATCATCTGACCACTATAAGTTCTTACTTTGGTGCAACAGAGTGACGTTATTAGTGTCAGTTCAGAGTCAGTATGCAGTAATTCTTGAAAGTTTCTGATTATGTCGTTTTTCTCACTGCACAGCCATCATGGTGAAAAGACATAAATCTCTTGGGAGAGTGCTTGTAGTAAGATTAACTGTGTAAATTTTTGGCAATGTAACAGACTCTTTTCCCAAGTGGACCCAGTCTTTCTTTCATTAAAGGGGTTCTGGGTCTGTAAACTGGCTTCATGTCTGGGAATTGATTAAGAGGTCACAACTACTATCTCTTTTTACAATTCAAGCTAGATGTTTGTTCACTTTACCTAAACATTTTCTATTTATACAAAGTAAGAATTTAGTAGGTTTCCTATCAATTTCACTTTTAGAAACACTGTGATTAAATACCCAACACCATAGGTCTCTTTAAGTCAGATTATTCTGATTACTTCTTTGACTCTGATGTCCATTATAGTAACCATGCCCACCTTTTTGGGGGGAATTGAGTGCTGCCACTTGACCCTGCCACCTTAAGATCCAATTTCCCTTATTGCATTTAGATTTCCCAATTCGGTGGCAGTAGTTTCCAGTGTAAGTTCTGACTCACAGAGAAGGATGACCATAGAGGTGTTCAAGGATGCTAAAGCTCCCCTAACATTTTCTTTTCTCATGGTAAAAGATTTGTTATTTGGACCCTACTGACATGGATGAGCAGATCTTAAAAGACAAATGCACTCTTACATTCCAATCTCTCTAAGTGCTTTAGTTCCTTCACCCACAGCATACCAAAAAAAAGTTTTGACATCTCTCCTTCATTTGCTGAGGGCCACCTTTTGGTCCATATTTCAGGCAGCCAACCAAATCAACTACTGAAGCCCTTTATAAATTCCTGGGCTACAACTTTAATTTGAGAATCTCTGTTTAGTGGGCTCATATCAGTAAATTTAGCCTAATGCAACTTTAAGTTTCTTCCACCATGACCTCACATGTGTAAATTGGAAAAAAAAAATGTAGTTCTTTTGAAGTGTAACGCACCTCATGAATCACACTTTGTATTTCACCTTTCAGTCCCTTCTGGGACTTGAGTCTAGTTATAGGTATAGAAGTAAAGAGTAGTGTTGAGGGTGGATCATGAGAAGAATTAGTATCTTGCAAGGCAATTACCTTAGGGGAGCCATTACAGTTTCCTTAGACAGTGTAGGATTAATCTCCTTAGATGGGGTTGCAGAGGCTTCTCTACTTACAGAGAAGACTCATGAAAATTTAAGGACTCAGCATCCTTAGGTTCATCACAGTCTGCCCAGATATCCCATTTCAAGTTTTAGGATTCCATTTCTTTCCAATCAATGATCTCACTTTAACAGCAGACACTTTCTGAGGTTTGAAATTCAGTTTGGGTTGTGATTCAGCCACTCACCAAATGAAACTCTTGGTTTGTTTTTAAGCAATCTCATCTCTGAGGGTACAAACAATAAGGGTTTATTTCAGGGCAGACATGGAAACCTTCCGGTCATTTATGTGACACATGGGCTGACAGTTGGAATACCGGAGCTTATGCTCTTTTTTCTCCACTTTGTTCAGCAAGATTAGGAGTAACCAGCCTGTTTCTTATATTCACTAATTTGTTAAGAATGTTCTAAAATACCAAATACATAGTCATTCAAAATCTTGCCTCTTATAAGTATTTGATTAGGAGTATCCAATTGTGATATTTCGTGTATCTTTATTGCCACAATATGCCATGGATTCTCAGTACTCTCCTCAACTTTGGAAATATAGTCATTACTATTTGAGAGCACAGCAGAGTCTATAAATTTAAATCGATTATAGAACTAATTCAAGAAACTCCAGAAGCTATTCAGAAAACTCATCCTTAAAACTCTGTCCCTCTAGAACCATTTTTGGTAACAAAAGCTGTAGTTGTCATGGTTCTCCAAAAAAAGAGAACCAACAGGATATTTACAGGTATAGATATATAAATATATACATAGTATCCATTTATGTATCTATCTACCTGTATGTATCTATCTATCTGTCTACTAAGAGAGAGATTTTTAAGACTTTGGTTCACATGATTATGTGGTTGCAGAAGCTGGAAAGTCTGAAAGGTAAATTGGCAGGCCGAAGACTAAGGGAAGAGTTGATCTTGCAGCTGGAGGACTGCCCAACTGTTATTGAAAAAAGCACAAATGCAACCTAATGGAGGAAGAATATCCTTTTCAATAAACAGTGTTGGAAAAATTGGACATCCGTAGGTTGAAAAAATAAAAATCAACCTAAACCACACTGCACACACCAAAAACAGAAAATACTACAGTAATAAATTGGAGTTGTGTTTTTTTCTGTGACTCACATAAGCACTACAATAGGACCCAACATGAAACATGTCCTTCTAAATTTGGTGTCCAAATTGTCACAACTGTACAATGCAGGACCCTTGTGAAGAATAAAACCACTTATTTGAATGCGTACTGATGGTTAGTATAAAGATAGTAATGTATCTTTCGAACCTAATTTTAATAGTGTGTGGGAGATGAGAAAACAACACCTCAAAGTGAAAGCCTCAGAAACTCCACTTCCTGCCCTGCCATCTCTCAACCTCATTCTCCTCCAAGGCAAGCTGTAGAAACTAGAATCCCTCTTCCACAAGGTGGGGCATAGAAACCAGAACTCCTTTCCCCCAAAGCCAGCTATAACACCTAAAACTATTACCTTAACTTTCCCTCCTAATTTTGGTGTAATAATTGGACATAAAGAAATTCTCTAACCTAGCTTGTTTGATTTTAGGTTATAAGAACCCCATTCTAGAAAGAGTCCTGCTCCATGTATGGGAGGAAGGAGTGTTGCACAGAGAGGCGATGAAGAAGCTGGACAGGCCTTTCTGGGTTTCATTCTTCAGTCTTTTAGTATTAGATAATATTCTTTTTGTCCAGTCGACACAGTTGTCATTTCTTTATTGAAACTAAGCATAAAATGAATAGCTTCCCCTGTGTGTTTTCTTCATTCTTATGCCTCCTGTGTCATATAAACTATGATCACATGATTGTGTTATGCTTTCCTCTTGTTAACCTGTCTTTGTTATAGGGATGCTGGCCATGACCCTTATGACAAAAAGGAAAGGAATCATCCCCTTTCCACTTCTACAGCTCTGATGATGATGATGAGATGGTTAGGAACCTGATTGCTGAGAAACCTGAAAAAGAGGTCCTGAGACAACTGACAAAAAGACAGGGTCGGTTCTGGATCTCTGCCTGTAGTGCCCAGTTAAGAAGAGAAGGTATAATTCTCTCTTTATTCCTTCCTTTCCAAATTTGGATTAGCAGGAGAAAATCATTTGTTTGTATTGTGACTCTTCTGTACATTTAGTTTTGGGCTACCCATTTGTTATTGATCCATTCTCTTCCATGAACAGCTATTGCATTCCTATTTGTCTCATTTTGTGTCCTAAGAACTTGTTTTGGCTTGTTGTTCCTCAGGAGCATGCAGACTGTTGGGTCTGTTGTGTCCAAGCAGCCAATCAAAAGGTTGGTGGTCCTCATTAAAAGAATATGGCCCTATAGAATACGAGTTTTATTTCATTTTGAGCTAGCATATTGTCTACTGCCAGCTCTCAAGGAGTTAATTAAGCCTTTTCTTTTCTTTTCGTTGTCTTTGGAAGTGGCTTTGGATCTTGTAAGGCCTGCTTCTTGCTCCTCTTTGGAGACACCTTGTGCATGCTTGGTTAAGACATAAACGTGTTACTGGTTTTGTATCTGACTCACTTTGTAGAAAACTTCAATTTAAAAAAGGGGGCCAGGCGTGGTGGCTCACACCTGTAATCCTAGCACTTTGGGAGGCCGAGGTGGGCAGATCACCAGAGGTCAGGAGTTTGAGACCAGCCTGGCCAACATGGTGAACCCTCGTCTCTATAAAACTACAAAAAAATTAGCCTGGCATGTTATTGTATGCCTGTAGTCCCAGCTACGCGGGAGGCTGAGGTGGGATAATCCCTTGAACCAGGGAGGCGGAGGTTTCAATGAGCTGAGATTGTGCCACTGCACTTCAGCCTGGGTGATACACCGAGATTCCATCTCAAATAAAAAAATAAAAATAAAAAAAAAGAAAGGAAAACTAGTTTGAAAACCAGAAATATTAGATGTTTCTCCTAGGTGAAATCTGTTAAGAGATTTAAAAAATATTTTTTCAAAAAGATCTCTATGGTCAAAGATCAGCTTAATTAAAAGCTGATGTTCAGGTTATACTTTTTTTTAAAAAAAAAGCCTTTCTCTTTTTCTCTATTTTTGATTTATATTTCTTCCATGGGAACTTCTAAGTCAACTGAACCCCTTATTCTTGAAACTTTACTAACTAGAACTTTATTGGCCTTTACAGAAAACTTGAAATTTCCCTAACCTGGCTCCTCTAAGACTAATTCAATTTGTTTCTCCCCCTTTTTCCCTTTTGCTGGCTTTTTTCAGCCCATGCTTTCTCCATTTGGTGGTCAATGAATAAGAATTACTAAGGCGAAACCTTAGAGTTCTGGCTACCATATGGAGGGAACTAAACTAAGACTTGTAGCATCTTTGAGATCATTTGAGGAACACAAAATGGACACCACTAAACCCTTTTTAGAGATCCTGTCTTTCTCATGGAGTCCCAAGTGTCATGGATGGGTTCCTCTAAAGTGTGAAACTCTTTTGTCTTCTGCCTTGAGTTCCATGATCTCTGGCTTTTGGGAGTACACATGGTTATTTTATAGTGTGAGAGAACACTAGAACTTTGAGTTTACAGTCATTAAAAAGTCACTGTCAAGAGCTACAATTTTCAAGGTAACTGACAGTGGTGGCAAAAAATGGTTGTTACAGGGAAGATCTCTGGCTTCCTGTCCTCTTAGTTTCTTCACATGCT
Organism: Symphalangus syndactylus; assembly: GCF_028878055.3. Classification (NCBI taxonomy): domain Eukaryota; kingdom Metazoa; phylum Chordata; class Mammalia; order Primates; family Hylobatidae; genus Symphalangus; species Symphalangus syndactylus. The sequence goes on from NC_072447.2 coordinate 94,739,390, forward strand.
TAGATTAAAAAAAAAAGTCTCAGATGTCTGATCAAGTCAGATAGAAATTGGCAGTAAATAGCAATGATATCTGAATTTTCTCATATGCTAATTTGTGTAATTATTTGTAAAATCCTGTATTAAATTCCTATGTTTTTTTTTGCTACCATTTTTTAAATTATCCTGTGTCTCAACTGTCTCATCTAACTGAAACACTTGAACTTAATTCTCCCACTCACCTGGCCCTTTATCAGGGCTTTCCTAGAGAGTGGCTAGCTTTTTTTCTAAAATTTTTGTGGGTATATAGTAGGTGTACATATTTGTGGGGTACATGATATATTTTGATACAGGCATGCAATGTGAAATAAGCACATCTTGGAGAATGGGGTATCCATTCCCACAGCATTTATCCATTGAGTTGCAAACAATCCAATTACACTCTTGATAAATCTGCCAGGCCAGGGCTGGAGTTTATAACCACCTTCCAGAGAAAAACCTGAAGACCAAATTAGAAAAAAATGCAACAAATTCACCCAGATGAATTTTGGAAACATTCAAACCTAAAATCTAGTCCACAGCCTACATACATTTATTTTTAATAGTAGACAATATATCTTAGTCTTTTTTGAAGATAAAATTAAAAAAACTAATGCAAATGCATTTTAGTTTAAGTGATCTGAGATAACCTTTGGTAAATAAAGCTAGATTTAAAACTCTGAACTAAAAGTAAAGATGTCTTCAGAAGTGTCAGAATTTATTATTATACAAGCATACTTTTTTAAACCTAGAGTTTCTATTCAAGCAAGTTTGTTACCTCCTGGATATTTAAAGGAGAGGAAAAAACCAAGTTTAGATTTTAGCTTTTTGTTGTCTCTGCTTTTATAATATTGATGCATTCTTGATTTGTCTGAGGAGGAGGAACCTGAGGAAGCTGGATGCTGGGCTCCCAGAAAACATACATCTTGCTGTGAGCTTATGTACTTAATTTTGAGCCTCTGTATTCTGGGATCTAGACAGATCGCCGTTGTAAATCCTGGGGATGTGAGTGTGTTTAAAGCACCTGGGCCACCAGCTGCAGGGCAGAATCGAGCCCGGTATGACCACATCCTGCCTCCAGTGATTCACCTGCATAAGTTAGGATGAGACTGCCTGATTTAATTTTGTTTTGCTTTTTCAAAAGAAAGTAACTTTTAAAAAGCTGCGTCTGTTTTCTATGAGGAATTAAAATATAATTGTTAAAAATAAGGAATTTATTTTATTTTTTTATTTTTTTCAAGATGGCACATTAGAAGCATTGCTAGCATACCTCTCTCAATTGAAAGGACAAAGTAGTGTGTAGAGAATCACACTGTGAACTTTTTCAAGAAGCAATGCAGGTACTGAACAGGATAACTCAAGGACCTTTTGAAAGGTCTGTAGATACCACCTTACTCCTGCAGGAATGGTCATTATTAAATAGTAAAAAAAAAAAAAAAAAAATCTGTATTGCCATGGATGTGGGGGAAAGGGAATGCTTATACATTGCTGGTTGGAATGTAAATTAGAACAAGCTCTATGGAAAACAATAAGAAGATTCCCTAAAGAGCTAAAACTAGACCTACTATACACCCCAGCAATCTCACAACTGAGTATCTACCCAAGGGAAAAAAGTCATTATATGAAAAAGAAACTTGCACATGTATGTTTATAACAGCACAGTTTACAATTGCAAAGATGTGGAACCAACCTAAGTGCCCATTGACTAGTGAGTGGATGAAGAAAATGTGGTATATATACTTAGATTCCTACTTAGCCATTAAAAGGAAGAGAATAATGTTCTTTGCAGCAACTTGGATGGAGCTGGAGGCCATTATTCTAAGTGAAGTAACATGGGAGTGGTAAGCTGAAAACTGTATGTTCTCACTCATAATTGGGAGCTAAGCTATCAATATGCAAAGGCATACAGAGCCATATAATGGACTTTAGAGACTCAGAAGGGGGAGGGTAGGAGGGGAGCTAGGGATAAAAACACTACACATTAGTGACAACGTGCACTACTTGAGTTACGGGTGCACCAAAATCTTAGAATTCACCACTGTAGGGAACTGAACAATGAGAACACTTGGACACAGGGTGGGGAACATCACACACCAGGGCCTGTCATGGGGTGGGGGGAGGGGGGAGGGATAGCATTAGGAGATATACCTAATGTAAATGACAAGTTAACAAGTACACGTATACATATGTAACATGGCACATGTATACATATGGCACATGGCACATGTATACATATGTAACAAACCTGGCACAGGTATACATGGCATATGTATACACATGTAACAAACCTGCACGTTGTGCACATGTACCATAGAACTCAAAGTGTAATAAAAAAAAGAATTCACCACTGTATAATTCATCTGTGTAACAGAAAACCACTTGTACCCCAAAATATATTAAAATAAAATGAAAATTAACAAAACAAATTGCACCAGGCAAACGATAAAAAAAGGCAAAATATAAACAAACATTTATATATTTATAAATGTAATTTGTCATAGTTTCAAGAATCTTTTCAGTTATTTAAAATCTAAAAGTCATGTTATATTACATTAAGTAGTAGATAATCATAAAATATCTGAGGAACTATTTTGTTTGTTTGTTTTTGGTTTCCACAGAAATTCATCCTAATAAATATTTAATTACTGAAATCATGTAGAGGCCTGACTTGTCTGGAAGCTCATCTGCAACAACACTTCCTGAAATGAGACATAACTGTTAACTGTTTAATTGGACTGGCCTATTTGTGGATTAAGAGACAGAGATAATGTCTTATGAGACAACCCACCAACCCAATTTCTAGACTTCAAATCTTTTTGTGGAAGTTTCACATTGGAGAACATTGAGGCTCATAAAACAATACCCCAAAATTAAGATCTCAGAAGCATAGGTTTTCTCTGTCCTTCTTCTGCACTCCTGTGTGTTACCCCCTCATTTTCCCCCAAGGGAAGCCATAGAAACTAAAATCCTTTTTCTCCAAGATGGGTCGTAGAAACTGGAACTTCTTTTCCACATGAGACAGTTAACACTGTGTCTCCTTTCTGGAAGAGATGTTGTAGATGGGCTTCCACAAAAGTAAGGCCTCTATATGATTTCAGCATTCAAATATTTAATGAGGCATTTCTATGGAAATATAATAAACAAAGATAAATTAGGTAATAGTCATAAAACCTAAAAATGATTACCCTAACTTTCCTCTTCTTTCTGTGAAAGTATTTAGGGGTGGCAAATATCCAAGTCTCCCAACACCAGGTATGTTACTGGTGGCAAATATCTGAGTCTCATGGCACCAAATATGTTAGGGGTGGAAGGTATTGGAGTTAAGGGTGGTGAATCCGTACAGGTTTGCAGCAACCTCAATTCTTGCCTCCTCAGAAGAAAGAATTCAACTGAGAGGCATAAGGCAGAAAAAGAGACCAAGGCAAGTTTCAGAGCAGTAGTGGAATTTTATTTAAAAAGGCTTTTGAACAGGAAAGAAAGGAAAGTACGCTTGGAAGAGACATAAGAGGGCATGTGAAGGTCAAGTGCTGTCTTTAACCATGATCCTAGAACTTTATAGACTGGCCTCTTTCTCATGATTCTTCCCTTAGAGTGGGCTTCCTGTACGTGCAGTACCCTTCTTACCCTTGGGAGGTGAGTACACGCAGTATTTTTAGGAAGTTGTATGTGTGCTCATCTGAGACTTTCTTCCCTTTTCTGGTGGAGTGTCCTCGGAAGGTCATACTCTGCCATTTTGTCTCTTAATGCACATGCCCAGGAAGTTGCATCTCCCTGGCACCTATAATTAACACTTTAGTGCAACAAGTGTGGACCATAAAAAAATGACCTCTCCCTGACACTGGCTGTCAATTTATCAATTTTACAATATGATAATTGCTGAACCATTACCCAACATTCCTAATGGGTGGGGAAAGAGCCCTCTCCTGGACCACTCCTCCTAACGGTCATAAAGAACTTATCTGACCTACTTTGTTTGATAGTAGGTCATAAGACCCCCTTTCAAAAGAGGGTCCTTACCTATATCCAGAAGGAAGAAATGCTGCACAGAGAGGCTAGGACAAATATGAATAGACGGGCTTTGCTGTTTCCCGACTCAGTCTACTATAGCTATTATACTCTCTTTTCAGTCATGGCTCTGCACAGTTGACCATTTTTTATTAAACCTAAGCATAATAATGGACACCTTCACCCATATCTTTGGGTCTTTATTCTGAAGGTTCTCATGTAACATCAAACTGTGATTAAATATAATTATTTTGCTTCTCTCTTGTTAAACTGTCTTTGTTATAAGGGTGTCAGCTGTGACCCTTATGGGGAGGAAAGAAATCATCCATTTTGCACCCCCACAGGAAATTAGTTAACATATTATTTATTAATTTTTTGCTAAAATATATCTTATCAAATAATAGCTAAAGTGCAATTTAGCAGAAATGATGTTGGTATTACATAAATATAGAACATTTTTTATATACCTCTATGTTTTGTGGGCTCAGAAACTGATATCCCAAAATATGGTGCTTTAATGTGCTGAACTTAAGAAGCCTCAAGTCTCGCTGACCTCTTCTCCACCACAGCCTCTCCCAAAGCATGGGACAAAGTTGTTATCTGAAGCTCCTCTATCGGCCCAAAGTCCAGACCCACCAGGGAGAACAATTGTTGTTGTTTTTCTCTTCCTTGTTATATAATTATTTATTGCCGAAAAGAAGACCAAGAATTTAACCACACCAGAACAGACTCTTATACAAGATAATGTCTGTCTCTCAAATGTATTCAAATTCCAAAGAGAACTATTTACCAGCTAATCTGTTCCCCATCCATTTATTCTCCCTGTTATTCAATTATTGCCCCTTACCATAATTCTTCTTCCTCCCTTTCATAATCTGTTTTGCCAGGATCTGAGTCCCATTCTTTCTGTAACATCAAGCTGGTGTATAAGCTTCTTTGCCTTATTAGGGGGTTGAATCTTTGTTATGAAGGCCATCCTGTATAAACATTGAATAAATTTGTATGCCTTTTCTCTTATTAATCAAAGTGTTTCATGTCAGTGATTTTCAGCAAACCTTAAGAGGGCAAAGAGGAATTGTCCCCTTGGCTACCCTACAATATCTATTACCTATATCTTTCTTAAAATTCTACATTAGCCATTTTTACTGGTTTTGAAAATGTTTTTTAAAAGAGAAAATAGTGTTTTGCAAAAGTTAGCAGACAATTTTATTGAAGTCCTTAATGTCTAATTTTTGAGTGATTATTTGCATAACATATATTTTGTCAAATGTGTTGCATTATGTTAACGGCATTTTGATTGTTAGTATTAATTTATGTGATAAACATTTCCTACATTAAAAAATTTAATACCAATAAATAAATAGACTTCTTTCATTCAGAGCACATTGGCTCTTTCAATGGGGCAAAGAGGTATCCAACTGCTACTGACTTTAAGCAGATCAAAAATTCTTTTCAGGTTGAGCAGGACGCAAATTAGTCACAATCAATCACATTATCTGTTCTCTTACACTTTCCAATTCCACTCTGAATAGTATCCACAGGAAAGAATTAGTAGGAAATGAAATTATAATCAGGTATTCTGGAGAATGCATAGAAAGTATTAAAGGACTGTGTAGAAGAAATTTGAATAGAACATAAAGGCATTAGATTCATGTGAAAAGAACACAGCAGCATATGTGCCTTGTGATATAATGTCAGACAAATTTCTTTCATATAATTAGCAAACCCTGGTGTTGCAGAACTTTGCTTCTTAGTTCAGCTAAAACCAAGTTCTTGTTACACGACCAGGAAATTAGGCATGCAGGCACATTGAAGGGTGAGGGGAATGGAATTTATTGGGCGAAAAGGAAAAAAAAAAAAACCAAAAAACCTCTCAACAAAGCGAGAGGAGTTTCTGCTAACAGGCTGCCATCTCACAGGTTGATTTTAGGCCACACAGTAACTGAAGAGGCCAGGCTCCTCCCCTGTGTAAACAGCACAAACTTCCCATGGCTCCGCCCCATTCTCCCAGTGCACAGGCTGGTAGGAGATTGTTTGGAGACCCTCTCCCTTATCGGCTTCCTGCATCTATCACTGGCTTACTATGTACATGAATATAAGACAGAAATTTTAATGTAACAACTATGAAGCAAAAAAAAATAAATTATACAGTTTTACAGCCTGTTAATGAAATTCCATTTTCATTGTTATGGGTGGTGTGCATTTTTAGAATTATAATATTTAATAGCATAGGTGTATTAGTCCATTTTCACACTGATCATAAAGATATACCCAAGACTGGGCAATTTACAAGAGAAAGAGATTTAATGCACTTACAGTTCCACTTGGCTGGGGAGGCCTCACAATCACAACAGAAGGTGAAGGGCATGTCTGACAAGGAGGCAGACAAGAAAAGAGAGCTTGTGCAGGGAAACCCCCGTTTTTAAAACCATCAGATCTCATGAGACTTATTCACCATCATGAGAACAGCATGGGAAAGAACCGCCCCCGTGATTCAATCACATCCCACCAGGTCCATATCACAATATGTGGAAATTCAAGATGAGATTTGAATGGTGACACAGCCAAACCATATAATTCCACTCCAGCCTCTCCCAAATCTCATGTCCTCACATTTCAAAACCAATCATGCCTTCCCAACAATCCCCCAAGTCTTAACTCATTTTAGCATTAACTCAAAGGTCGACAGTCCAACATCTCATCTGAGACAAAGCAAGTCCCTTCTGCCCATGAGCCTGTAAAATCAAAAGCAAGTTAGTTACTTCCTAGATACAATGTGGGTATAGGCATTGGGTAAATACAGCCATTCCAAATGGCAGAAATTGGCCAAAACAAAGGGGCTACAGACCCCATGCAAGTCTGAAATCCAGCAAGGCAGTCAAACCTTAAACCTCCAAAATGTTATCCTTTTACTCTATGTCTCACATCCAGGTCACGCTGATGCAAGTGGTGGGTTCCCAAGGTCTTGGGTAGCTCCACCCCTATGGCTTTGTAGGGTACAGCCTCCTTTCCGGCTGCTTTCATAGGTTGGCATTGAGTGTCTGTGGCTTTTACAGGCACACAGTGCAAACTGTCAGTGGATCTACCATTCTGGGTTTTGGAGGATGGTGGCCCTCTTCTCACAGTTCCAGTAGGTGATGTCTCAGTAGAAACTCTGTGTGGAGGCTCAGACCCCACATTTTCCTTCCTCACTGCCCCAGCAGAGGTTCTCTATGAGTGCCCTGCCCCTGCAGAAAACTTCTGCCTGGGCATCCAGGCATTTCCATACATCTTCTGAAATCTAGGCAGAGGTTCCCAAACCTCAATTCTTGACTTCTGTGCATTTGCACACTCAACACCATGTGGAAGCTGCCAAGGCTTTGGAATTGCGTCCTCTGAAGCCATGGCCTGAGCTATATGTTGGCCCCTTTCAGCCACAGCTGGAGTGGCTGGGATGCAGGGCACTAAGTCCCTAGGCTGCACACAGCACAGGGACCCTTGGCTCAGCTCACAAAACTACTTTTTCCTCCTAGACCTCCAGGCTTGTTATGGGAGGGGCTGCCATGAAGACCTCTGACATGCCCTGGAGACATTTTCCCAATTGTCTTGGGGAATAACATTAGGCTCCTTGTTACTGATACAAAGTTCTGCGGCCAGCTTGGATTTCTCCTCAGAAAATGGGATTTTATTTTCTATCGCATTGTCAGGCTGCAAATTTTCTGAACTTTTATGCTCTGCTTCCTTTTTAAAACTGAATGATTTTAACAGCACCCAAGTCACCTTTTAAATGCTTTGCTGCTTAGAAATTTCTTCCGCCAGATACCCTAAATAATCTCTCTCAGAGTCAATGTTCCACAAATCTCCAGGGCAGTGGCAAAACTCTTTGCTAAACCATAACAAGAGTCGCCTTTGCTCCAGTTCCCAACAAATTTCTCATCTCCCTCTGAGACCACCTCAGACTGGATTTCATTGTCCATATTATCAGGATTTTGGTCAAAGCTATTCAACAAGTCTCTAGGGAGTTCCAAACTTTCCTACAATTTCCTGTCTTCTTCTGAGCCCTCCAAACTGTTCCAACCTCTGCCTGTTACCCAGTGCCAAAGTCATTTCCACATTTTCCAGTATCTTTTCAGCAGCGCTCCACTCTACTGGCACCGATTTACTGTATTAGTCCATTTTCACACTGCTGATAAAGACATACCTGAGACTGGGCAATTTACAAAAAAAAAAAAAAAAAGAGAGAGAGAGAGATTTAATGGACTTACAGTTCCACGTGTCTTGGGAGGCCTCATGATCATGACAGAAGGTAAAAGGCACATCTCACATGGTGGCAGACAAAAGAGGAGAGCCTGTGCAGGGAAACTCCCCTTTTTAAAATCATCAGGTCTTGTGAGACTTATTCACCATCATGAGAACAGCATGGGAAAGACCCACCCTTATGATTCAATCACCTCCCACTGAGTCCCTCCCACAACACATGGGAATTCAAGATGAGATTTGGTTGGGGACACAGCCAAACCTTATCAATAGAAAAGTTTAAATTTTTCTCCTGAAGGTTCAATTATTTGAGTCTATAAAACCAACTAATAGACAATATTGGGATGAAGAAAATGAATACAAAAAATATGGTGCTTGGGCATGCTTTGTGCTTTTGACAATGAAAAGACCTCAGAAATAAGCCTCAGAATCAAGGTCCCTCTAACATTGTTGCATTCCTCCCACTCCTCAAGAAGCATTTTCTTTTTCTGAGACAGGGTCTCACTTTGTCACCCAGGCTGCCCTGCAGTAGCACTATCATAGCTCACTATTGTCTCAACTTCCCAGTCTCAAGCCATCCTCTCACCTCAGCCTCCTGTGTAGCTGAGACCACAGCTACATGCCTGTATTGGTCCATTTTCACACTGCTGATAAAGACATACCTGAGACTGGGCAATTTACAAAAGAAAGAAGTTTAATGGACTTACAGTTCTACATGGCTGGGGAAGCCTCACAATCATGACGGAAGGCAAGAAAGAGCAAGTCATATCTTACATGGATGGCAGCAAGCAAAGAGACAGCTTGTGCAGAGAAACTCCCGCTTATAAAACCAGCAGATCTCATGAGATTTATTGACTATCACAAGAACAGCAGGGGAAAGACCTGCCTCCAGGATTTGATTATCTCCCACCAGGTCTCTCCCACAACACCTGGGAATTCAAGTTGAGATTTTGGTGGGGACACAGCCATATCATATCAATGTCACTGTCAACGAAAAGAGCCGAACTCTGTGAAATATTTGAAGAGATTTATTCAGAGCTAAATATGAGTGACCATGGCTGGTGACACAGCCCTCAGGAGGTCCTGAGAACATGTGCCCAAGGTGGTTGGGATGTAGCTTGGTTTTATACCTTATAGGGAGGCTTGAGACATCAATCAAATACATTTAATAAATACATTGGTTTGGTTCAGAAAGGTGGTACAACTCAAAGTGGGGGCTTCCAGGCTATAGGTAAATTTAAATACTTTCTGGTTGACAATTGGTTGAGTTTATCTGGAGACCTGGGATTGACAGGAGAGAAATGTTAAGGTTAAGATAAAAGATTGTGGAGATCAAGGTTATTTTGAAGCCTTATAGTGGCTGCCCTTAGAGACAATAGATGACAAATGTTTTCTATTCAGATCTTTAAAAGGTGCTAGATTTTTAGTTAATCTGTTTAGGATTGGGAGAGTCTGGAAGAAAAAGATTGGCTATGTTAATAGAGATTCTTTACAGATGTAAATTTTCTTCCACAAAGGACAGCTTTGTAGGGCCATTTCAAGATATGGCAAAGAAACATGTTTTCACGTAAAATATTTTGATTTACTTCCATGTCTCACAATATTGTGCCAGAGTCAGGTTGGAAAGTAAGTCATGATATATAGGATTAAATAAAACCCATCTGATGAAAATTTATGGTTTGTAGGGCGTGATTTCCCATGTTCTCCAGGCTAGTCTCAAACTCATGGCCTCAAGCAATCCTCCTGCCTTGAACTCCCAAACTGCTGACATTACAAGCATAAGCCAGGATGCTCAGTGCAGAGCAGGAAAGCTTCACACCAACAGAAACGTAATTCCTTTCAATTTCTTCCCTGAAATGTCAGCAATTTCAGAATAGAAGACTGAAGAAGGCAACCACACCAAATGGACGTTTTTTGAAGGATAATGCCTGACTCTTGAACTGATTTAAATTCCAAAGAGAATCACTTATGAGTTAATTTCTGTCTCCCTGGTCCATTCATTCTCTCTAATAATCACTTACTGCTCCCCAAAAGAATTTTCTACATTCCTTATCACCTCCCTCCCCTATGAAAAGGAGTACACTTCTATATCCCATCAAGGGTTTGGGGTAATCATTTTTCCCCCAACCCCTGCCCCTCATGCCGGTTAATAAAATTTGTATGCCTTTTATCCCATTAATGAAACTGCCTTTGTAAAATTATGACAATAAGAGAAATCTGACATAGTTGACTTCATCTCACTCATAATTTTGAAGCTCTCCTTAGTAATTCATGGGCATTGGCCAAGCAAACTTTGGGAGAGATTTAGTTTGTAGTTTAATCTTAAAGCAAGGGTGATAATAGCTCTTCCCCAAACTAAACCACCCTTGTAAAACTAATGAAAGGCCCTACAAGTAAGATTATGAGAGGGACTTGAATTCTGCTAAGATGTAGGCATAGTTTCTATAATCCCTTACTGCTCAAGAGTCAGGTAGCTGGAGATGACAAGATTCGTGACTTCCACAATTGCTCCTACAGATAATATCACTATTGTAGAAGCTAAGATTCATCTTTTGAGATTTTTTTTGCACACTTTTGTGTTCTGGCAACCAAGTTAATCCATCTGGACTTCTGATTCATGACTCAACCAGTCCTGTGGCCCCCCAATGAGAGGTGGACTTAATGCATGAGGACCATTTTTCACACTCCTATTATGGCAACTCCAACTGTTAGCAGTGGCAAATATCCAGGTTGCCAGTGCTGAATCTGTATGGGTCTGCAGCAACTTCAATTCTTTCCTCTTCAGAAAAAAGAATTCTACTGAGGTACATAAGGCAGAAAAAGAGACTGGGGCAAGTTTCAGAGTGGGAGTGGAAGTTTATTAAAAAGCTTTAGAGCAGGAAAGAAAGGAAAATATACTTGGAAGAGATCCAAGTGGGCATCTTGGAAATCAAGCACCTTGTTTAACCTTGAACCTCAGATTTTATATGCTGGTCTACTTCTAGCATCTTGCACCCCTTTCCTTTCATTCTTTCCTAAAGGTGAGTCACCCGCATGCGAGGTGCCCTCCTTGCACTAGGGAGGTGAACATGCACAGTGTGTTTAAGTAGTTGTAAGCATGCTCACCTGAGGCTTTCTTCCTTTTCTGGTGGAATGCCCTGGGAAGGTCATACTTTACCATTTTGTCTCTTAATGTACATGCTCAAGCCAACTCACCCCATTCCTGAGATGTTATTGGAAGCTGTCAATTACCAATTTCAAGTGTTTTTATCTATTGAGAAATTGCCTCTTTCTGGCATTGGCTGTGATGAAGTATTATTTTAGAGAGCCCAACCATCTGGAAACTGCCTCTCTCTGGTATGGGCTGCAACCAATTCTCATTCTAGAGAGGCAGTGTGATAACTGCTAGGCCATCACCTGATGGTTGCCTGACATTCCTGGTGGGTGGAGGGTGAGCCCTCTCATGCCCCTCTCATGCCTGACTAGCTATATACTGAAACACAACCAATCAGTAACTCCCATTACCTCGTCTTCTCCCTGCATACCAAATTGTCTTGAAAGACCACAACTCTAAGCCTTCAAGGAGACTGATTTGGGTAAAAAGGATGTCTCCTATATGGCCAGCTTCCTGTCAAATAAATGCTTTCCTTACTGCAATGCTGTGATCTCAGTGTTTGTGCAGCAGGCAGGAAAAGCCCATCAAGTGGTCACATTGATATGCTTCTTTTTAATTTGATTTTTATAGAATCTTCAGAGCACAAAGGAAAAGTTTTCCCTTGTCCCCTACAGAAATTAGCAGAAAAAAAGACATACAAATGTATTGGCATGAACATGTGTGCATGAGAGTCATACAAATAAAAAACCTGAAAGAAAAGGAAGATGACTGATGCTCAAATATTCACTTCATTGAAGAGAGGGGAGATGGAGGCTTGTAGGAGTAAATGATATTCAGAGGAAATTAATGAACCTAAAGAACAGCAGCCCAGAAACAAGTTTCCCTGAGCTCTGAAGAATGTCACATTATGGGTTATAGAAAAATGAAGGGAGGAATTTATGTCAAGCAAAGGTAATTTTGTTATGCAGATAAAAATATTCCAGGTAATCTCTGAGCTGCCTTTAGAAAAAGTAGATGATAATTTGTGGTTGGTTAATCTTTCCTAGACCCAGATAAGAGAGGGGTCTCAGAAAGTCTGTTTATTTATTTTTATTTTTATTTTTTGAGAAAGAGTCTTGCTCTGTTGCCCAGGCTGGAGTGCAGTGGCACCATCTTGGCTCACTGCAAGCTCCGCCTCCCTGGTTCACGCGATTCTCCTGCCTCAGCCTCCTGAGTAGCTGGGACTACAGGCACCCGCTACCACGCCAGGCTAATTTTTTGTATTTTTAGTAGAGATGGGGTTTCACTGTGTTAGCCAGGATGGTCTCGATCTCCTGACCTCATGATCTGCCCCCCTCGGCCTCCCAAAGTGCTGGGATTGAAAGTCTGTTTATTTTACCAATGCAGTTTTTTTTCTTTTTTCTTTTTTTACAAATGCACATCTCTTCCACAAAAGGCAGCTTTGCCAAGGTATTCCTGTGTGCAGTTTCTCTGAATAGCTTTCTGGAAATATCTCAAAAAAGTAGACTTTGGGGTAAAATATTTTTGATTTCCCATAATGGCATGTTATCCTTTGTATTCTGCCTAACTACATTTCTCCTTTCTCTGATAATCTATCTCTTGTTAATGGAAATAATACTGATGATGATCCTTCAGAAATATAAAAACTGAGGCTACAAATCTTTGGCAAAGGAGAAAGTGCTGGTTATAACTCTTACATGAGGTTATGTTAATAAAATTCTAGTTGCTAATAATCAGAAATAAGACAAAAAGAGTCTGTCTTGTCTGTCTCTATCTCTTTCTCTCTCTATATATATATGTATATATGTGTATATATGTATGCATATATGGGTATGCGTATATCTATATATGTGTGTATATATATATGTGTGCATGCATACACACCCACCACACACACCCCCAAGAATAGCAATAGCAATAGAATTTCAGGGTGTTAGAGGGACTACATTGTGAGACCAAAGCAAATATTTGATGGTAAATATGCCAATTATGAAGGAGATAAAGAGGACAAGAGAGAATGAGAGACAGAAAATAATTTCAATTTAAAGGCAGTGGAAAAATGGCCCCAAAATCTTTCATATATTTTTAAAATTATCAGTTTATATTGTGTATGACAGAATAATTTTTCCTTCTTATTTTTTAGAAAGATGTACATATTTCAGAGATAAGATTTAGGTTTCAGGTGTTCTCCAGCTTTTCTGCATATCAGCACAAACATCTAATGAATGTGTTACAAATGTTAGTTTCTTAGCTCTACTAAATCTGAATCATTTGAAGTATCTATTTTAACAGGCTCTCTGGAGTGATGATCCTGATGTAACTGGCCCCTGGAGAGACATTTGGGATAATGTAAGTCTGGTAACTATTTCTTTTTTTTTTTTAGTGGTAATGAAATGTCATTGAGCTTTTCTTTTATCTTTCTTGTTATAAGATGTTAAATACACTTTGATGCCAAAAAATAACCAGAATTCTTGATATTCTGCATTCCTGATGTTTAGTTTCAATTTTGACAAAAGACCATGAGATCTGCAGAGAAAAAAAGAAGAGCTATATTTTCTATAAGCAGTCTGCAGATTGGGGAGATACAACCTTCAATGCAAACTGAAAATGTGCTCTGAGGAGAGGTTGCAGAGTTAGAGCTTATAAAGGCACAAACAGTAGGGCAGGAGAAGGGAGTCAGGAGAGTGAGAAATAGAATGTTTTGATTGGATGAGCTTTAAGCCCAAACTCATCAGTCTTTCTTAATTGACTAGCTTCAGGTGATTAATTTGTTGACAGGAGATAGTCTGTTGGTGATCAGTTGGGAAGTATCCAGCTGCAGTCTATCTCAAGATTGACAACAAGAATTAGTTTGGCTTCATTTTGAAAAGATAGGTTCATTGACACTTTTACATCTTTCAGAGAACACAGAGTGGGTGACCATTCCCTCACTCAGCCATGGCCACCTAATTCTGTTTAACTTGGAGCACCTCAGTGAGCCATGGGGAGTCCATATTATTTGTCAGCTGGGCGCATACTTCAACATTGCACAAAAGTGACACAGCTTGGGTTTATAAGTTTTTATTTACATGTAACATGATGAGACAGGCACTAGGTACATTGTTTTTTAATCTCAAAATTCAAGGTGAAAGATTAAACTTGATTATTGTTGATTTATGGAAGTTTGGGGTCATCTTAAGTTCTACAAATTTTTGTTTTAGAAAATTTAACTTATATTTTAATAAATTAGTAAAAAATTATGCATCTATCTAGTTCGTTCAGGTGATTTCTAACATTTTAGTAAAAAATGTATTTATCATTAATGTATTAATGATCTTTTAAGATTCTTTGCATCAAGAACGTTGTTAATTAGTGAATTGCTTTCAATTATGCGAAAATGAGCAGAAATAAAATGGATTATATACAGACTATGTTGCAAGTTAATATCTGGAAGCCTGATTTTATACCTATCTAATCTATGCAAACAATTTTCATCAAACTGCCAGTTTCTCATCTTTGAAAGAAAAATTTGAAGCTTATTTTTCATTTCTGGCTAGTTCATGTTGTCCATTAACTCTTCTCTCCCAGAAATTTCTTTCAAATAGGAAGAGTTTAACTGATTATTAGAAAATTTCAGTATAGAAACAGATAAAATAGTATTGATTAATCAGAAGCAATCCAAATAGTTTAATGTCCAGTGACTTCAATTTTTTTTGTTTATTCATTTTAGATTTTTATTTCCTAGAGCCACAGTTATTTAAAAGTGGATTAAGATTCAACTGAAAAGTAGAGCTATATAATCTGTATAATAGCAGATGTAATTGACACAAATCCAGAGAATTTACCTTAAAGAATAAACAAATTTAACATGTTATAAAAATAATGTGTCATAAAATAAGTGAACAAAATGTCAAGAAAAGTTTAAGTTTTTAAATATATCTAAGTAATTATAAATGCATTTCTTTCTTTCTTTTTTTAGTAGCATTAGGGGAAAATTGTAACTAACATAATTGGAAATGAATAGCTTGAATGTAAAATACATTACTTTCCCCCCAGATCTTTTTTCTAATTTTGTTTTTATTGACACATAATAATTGTTTATATTTATAGAGTACGTTGTGATGTTTCCATACATATATACATTGTGTAAAATCAAATCAGAATATTTAGCATATCCATCATCTCATACAGTTACCATTTCTTTGCGGTAATAACATTCAAAATTCTATCTTCTAGCTATTTTGAAATACACCATACAATATAGTTAACAATAGGCACCCTGCTGTGCAAGTAGAGCACCAGAACTTATTTCTCTAAGTATAATTGTAAACATTGGCCAGTCTCTCCCTATTACTCTTCTACCAACCCCATTTGAAATTTTGGCCACATTTTCTTTTGGGCAAGCAGAAACAATAGTTAAGAGGAGTAAGAAGTTCCAGACTAGTGGTTCTGAATTCTGCACACATATCAAAATAAGTCTGGTGAAGGGGTTAAATTTAAAAGTATTTGATTTCAGGTCCTCACACCCAGATTAATTAACACAAAATATCTGGAGGTAAAACCTAGGTATTTTGAAAAATAATAAACCTCGGTGATTTCATTTCACAGCTAGAAATAGAACCACTGCTTTAGACAGGTATTTTTTTAAAATTAGATATAATAAATTATTTGTTTTAGCATAAGATTAAATTTCTATAAAAAGCATATATTCTAGTGTGAGGAATATAATTGCACACTATGTGCCATAGTAGAATATAATTTGGCTACTTCTAGAATACATTTCAAAATACATATTTATTATATATTACAGCAGAATGTGTGAGTTTCTTTGTTTTGTGGCTATGGTCTAATATGAACTATTTTATCATTCCTTTCTAAGCATGCATTCAGAGTTTATATGTAAAATCTGAAAAAATACCCATAGTATAATTACAATTTTAAAAAGTATGTGAATTATAACCCTATTTTTTAAATGTTATTTGCAGTAATTTTACATGAATTTTATATGTTAAAGTATTTTGATTAAAAATATAACACATTTTTATTATTTTAGAAAATAAAGGCACAAACACCTGTAATGATTCATAAATTAAAATCTATAATTGGGGTTATATAATTTTATTTTTATTTTATTTTATTTTATTTCAATAGCTTTTGGGGTACAAGTGATTTTGTGTTACATGGATGAATTATATAGTGGTGAATTCTAAGATTTTGGTACACCCATCACACAAGTAGTGCACATTGTATCTAATGCGTAGTGTTTTTTCCCTAGTTCCCCTCCCACCCTCCCCCTTCTGAGTCTTTAAAATCCATTATATCACTCTGTACGCCTTTGCATGTTGACAGCTTAGCTCCCAATTAGGAATGAGAACATACAGCTTTTGGTTTACAGACCCTGTGTTGCTTCGCCTGGAATAATGGCCTCCATTTCCATCCAAGTTGCTGCAAAAGACATTATTCTCTTGCTTTTAATGGCTAAGTAGTAATCAGTGGTGTATATATACCACACTGTCTTCATAGTTTCAAACTTCTTTTAGCATTTCTTTTGGTGTTAATTTGGTAATAACAAATTCACTCAGCATTCATTTGTCTGAAACTGACTTTATTTCTCCTTCATTTATAAAACTTAGTTTTGTGGGATACAAAATTATTGACTGACAGTTGTTCTGTTTAAGGAGGTTGAAGACAGGACCCCAATCCCTTCTGGTTTGTAAGGTTTCTGCTGAGAAATCTGCTGTTAGTCTGATAAAGTATTCCTTTGTAGGTTATCAGATGCTTTTGTTTTGCTGATCTTAGAAGTCTTTCTTTCATGTTTACTGTACATAGCATGACAACTATATGCCTTGGTGAAGATATTTTTGCAGTGAACTTCTCAGGAGTTCTTCGAGCTACTTGGATTTGGATATCTAGATCTCTAGCCAGGACAAGAAAGTTTTTCTCAATTATTCCCTGAAATAAGTTTTTCAGATTTATTATTTTCTCTTTTGCCTCAGGAACATTAATTGTTCTTAGATTTGGCCATTTTACGTAATTCCATATTTCTTGAAGACCTTGTGAATTTCTTTCGATTCTTTTTTCTTTAATTTTTGTCTGATTCGGTTGATTCAAAAGACTTGTCTTTGAGCGCTTAAATTCTTTCTTCTATTTGTCCCACTGTATTTTTAAAACTTTCTACTGCATTTTGTAATTCCCTCAGTGTGTCTTTCATTTTCAGAAGTTCTGACTGCATTTTTTAAATTATGATATCACTCTCTCTAGAAATTTTTTCATTCATATGCCGAACTGCTTTTTAAGTATCTTTATGGTGGTTTTTACCTTTCTCTGATATCTTCTTGAGTAGCTTAATAATTGACCTTCTGAATTCATTATGTGGTATTTCAAAGATTTCATCTTGGTTTGAGTCCATTCCTGGAGAGCTAGTGTGATCTTTCGGGGTTGTTATAGCATCTTATTTTGTCATATTACCAGAATTATTTTTCTGGTTCCTTCTCATTCTGGTAGACTATTTCCTTCTAATTATTCTTGAACTTATGTTTGATTTTACTGTGGATTTTTGTTTTGTTTTATTTTTAAATCTTTTTTTCTTCTTAATGACGATACTTTAATGCTTATGGTAAATTATAGCCTAATTCGGTTCTTGGTGCTTTCAGGGGTGAAGACTCTGTAAAAGTTCTTTGGTTGTAGAGAGTCTTTGTATGATGGCTTTCTCATATTCTGGTTGTAGTAGCAATGTGCTTGGTATATGAGCAAGTTTACTATCTCCTATGGGGTTGGCAGGGTAAAGATCTCTTAAAGCTTATCTCATTACCCCGTGGCATGCACTTCTTATTTATTTATTTTACCTCAGTATTTTATGTACTTTTTTGATGTTTCAGACTTCAGGCCAGTAGGGGACAAATCCCTGAGTAGAAATTGGTTGCAGCTAAAGCACACGGCTAAGTGAAATACCAGCCTTGTCAGAGGTGGCTGGAAGAGCTTTCAATGAATTGCACTGAGGTCTTATCAGGGGGAAGGGTTGGAGCCACCTTAGCTTCCCTGCCAGATCAGCAGGAAGGTCCACCTCTCAAACACACTCTTGTCCCAGTCCTATGACTATTCAGATCAGACAGGCACCTCTTTTTATCTGTAGGAATGTTCATATTCCAAGTAGAGTGAAATTGTGATTCTCTCTCATGCAAGGCTGAACCTGGAGGGTGCTCTTCCTGTGGGGATGCAGTCACCCCTTACGTGTTCCAGAAAGGTGGTCTGTAGTTGCACCAACACAGAATACACCTGGGGGAAGCTCCAACTGTGACTACAGTGGTGAGCAAAAGAAGAAAGACTTCCTTTTCCTCAAGACCCTTCATGCACACCAGGGCTGTTTGTATTGGGATAGAGCTGAAGACTTTCCCTTCTGAGTTAAACACTGCAACTGTACCTCTGCTAAAAGAAGCTTTCTACCAGGGGATAGATCTGTTTCTCAATGCCTGCCATCCAGATTCTTTTGTCCCACAGGGTTTTCCCTTATGATACACTCCCCGTTCACCTAGGACTGGGAGTTCCTAGGAGTCAGACTACTGTGAGTGTTGTTGTTCTTCTGGGTCTAGCTGCCCAGTGAAGTTGCAACACTTCAGGCAGGTACTGGAGAATGTCTGCAAGGATCTGGTGATGTGACTTGTCCTCAAGTTTCCCAATAGTAGATAGCAGCACAAGTTCTAATGGGGGTGACAGGGAAGTGATGTAGACTCTGTGAAATTCCTTGGTTATTGATAGCCTTAGTGTCTTGGCTTTCTTGAACTTCAGTTACAGTATAATGAACTGGTCACATGGACAGACTCAGGACCTCCTGGTTGGCCAAAGTGGCGCAGGCAGTGGTGATAGCTGAGATCACACAAACATTTTGTTCTTCCTGGGTACAGTGTTATTATGCCAGGAGAAACTGTAATGGACTGTGTTCATTGGCCTCCAGCCAGGAGGTGGTGCCTAGAAAAGGGCACTAGCTACCATAAAAACAGTTTTATTTTTGCTTCCTTAATTGCCCAAGGGGGTATTCTGGTTTCTCAGGCAATTGGTAGGGCCATGAAACTCTCAAAATATTCTGTATTTTGTGTTAAGCTACCAGGGCGGGTGGTGGGGCAAAGCTAGATATAGGTTGGGTCAACACCATTTGCACTTTGGATCTTCATGTACAGGGCAAGCAGCAATACTTGTGGGTTTGGGGGGATGACAGTGAGGCAGGAAAATAGGGTCTGGAGGCAGGAAACAGGCCGACTCACACTTCACCTGTAACAGGAAATACTCTCTCCATAGGGGTATGCCTTAAATTACTTTGTAACTTTACTTCATCCTCTCCATTTACATAGGGCGAACCCAAAGTAACCAATGGAATCCTCTAGGGGGTATTTAAACTCCCCAAAATTCTGTAATAGGACCCTTGAGCCCCTATGCTCAGGCCTGCTCCCACACTGTGGAGTGCACCTTCATTTTCAATAAAACCCTTCATTCCTTCCTTTCTTTGTGCATTTTGTCCACTTCTTTGTTCAAGATGCCAAGAACCTGAACACACTCCAGGGTTAACAGGAGCGGGTCTCAGGACAGTGGGTTGATGTTTCAGAGAGGAATATTGATGCCTCTACTGCACAGAAGTTTTTGTGCAGTGAATGGGGAGTAGCAGGCTGCAGTAAGCCCCACAGAGTTGCCACATACCTGGTGAGGCAGATCCACACCTGCAGCGTTCCACTGGCAGCAGCGAGCTGAGTTCCAGTCAGCCTTTAATCAGACCTCACCACTGCTAGTAGTCCTAAGTTTTCCGTGGGGAGATAGAAACTGCAGCTTTCAGGCCAGGCTGTCAGCTGAAAAGCTGAGCTCCTGCCTCCTGCACTTAGTACTCCTGCACTCACAGCGTGCTTTACTTTCTCTGTCACCTTGGCCCTGGCCAAGGGAATTTATCTCCACCCAATGTTATATCATGAAACCCTGTTGGGAGTTTCTTCCAACCTGTGACAACTACCTGAAATTTTTTGCTGTTCTCCACAGGGTCCTTTCTGAGAAACAGTAGGGAATGACTGCCCTCAGCCCACACTGGAATCTGGGAGTGTATGCAAGGGTCTTCCCATAACTGCTCCTAACTTTATATTCCACAACCTTCCCCAAGTCAGTTCTTGCACTGGGTGGAACTAGGGCCTTCCCCAGTGGCCTGGACTTTCAGGGACCCTGGTGGGAGTGTGTATCCTGGAGGCAAACTCTCCCCCTCTCACACTCTGGGGACTGGCAGCCCTTCATCTGACTCACATTGTAGACTGCAGCCTCCTACTTGCTTCAAAGTGTGCATAAATTTATTCGGTTTTCCTGTTCAGTTCCTACATTGCTTCTTGTAAAAAAATTTACACCGTGAATTTCTACAAATTATTTTGTCCTTGCAAGTGGGAGAGATATGCTAGCAATGCCTCTTATCTACCATCGTAAAAATAATGGGATTATATTTTTGAAAATAGATTTGTATCCTGTTTTTTGGCTTAATAAATATTTTAATCTGAATTCTGTCATGTTGTCGAATATTATTTAAAAACCGTTTTTTAGAAGCTACATTATATTATGAAGTGTTAATGTAGCATAATTTTTTAAAATTTTTCTGTTGTAAATATTATTGTAAAATGCTACAATTAGAGGTTGGTGACATGTTCCTTTAATTTCAGCTACTGAGGAGGCTGAGGTGGGAGAATCTCTTACACCAGGAGTTTGGGACCATCCTGGACAACATAGCAAAACCATCTTAAAACACACAATCAAGCAAACAAACAGAAAAAAATGTTACAATTAAAAATACTTGCCCACCTTTCAAATATTCCCAATTAAATATTTCCAAAAGAATAATGTTTCTCAAATTGCTTGTCTGATTTTATCAATTTATATTATCAGCAGATGTACCAACAAATATCTTTGATATTTTGAGCTTGATGGCTTCTAAGAAAGAAAAATTAACTTTTGCCCTAAGACTGAAAATCTTGTAGGATAAAAGAAATTTCTTCCAATATACTGAAAAACTCTCATAAATTACTGGCTCCTGTCCTTGTTAACAAGCATGGGCTATGGGAATAAGTTCTAGTAGTAGAAAACAGCAGGGGAGCCCTGAAACAAATATCTCAAGGAGCAGAAATGACTAGACAGTTGGGTAGAACCTATTTCAAACTGTGTCATAATGAGAAAAAGTAATTATAAATTAATATCATAAACACTGAAACTTTCCCTCCAAGAAGCAAGTTTATCTCCTGTGGTAACAGTTATATGAGTAAATCTAAAGAGCCCATATTTTGTAGCCTCTAAGCAAATTTTGGCATGAAAATCACCTGGATAAGAAAAGTGTTAGTGGAAATGAATTTAGACTATTCCTCATCAATCTTTAGTGACCTCACTGTTGAAGCAAGGGTTTTTAAAATGACATTGTTTCCAACACAATCAGAATGACGAGTATTACAGAAATATAATGAGAATAATCAGAAGTCTCACTCAAATATTTTCGATGTTGTGTAGTGATTATAGATTATGAACTCACTGGATACAATTTTATAGATGAGCATACTTTAAAACCTTTAAAAAATATGTTTTCTTCTATGATTTTTTTTTTTTTTGCCAGAGGACAGGGAGACGCAGATCTGACTCCAATTTAAATAAAAGCCCTCATATTGCATGGCATTAGACATGAAAGATAATATTAATTTAGGCCGCCAACTCAATTGAGGCTTGATTTATGGCCATGGATTGTCAGAAGAGATTATTGCAACCTTCATCCAAGGCAGTTCATAGCTGAGATAGGTAAAGTCCCTTTTTTATTTTTTTTGAGACAGGGTTTCGCTCTGTCACCCCAGCTGGAGTACAGTGGCACAATCATGGCTCACTGCAGCCTCAGCCTCATGGGGCTCAAGTGATCCTCCCACCTCAGCTTCCCTAGCAGCCGGGACTACAGGTGCGTGCCACCATACCCAGATAATTTTTGTAATTTTTGTAGAGACAGGGTTTTCCCATGGTGCCCAAGCTGGTCTCAAACTCCTGGGTTCAAGTGATCCTCTCACCTCAGCCTCCCAAAGTGCTAGGATTACAGGTGTGAGCCACCGCACCTGGCCAAGGTCCCTTTTATCTGCATCTGAGAGGCCAATCTTTTTATGATTCTCTATTTCCCTGAGAGAGAGACATTGTGCAGGTCATTGCTCAGCAGTCTCTTATCTGCTTCTTTGCTGTATGTGGACCCGATGCTTTGTCTTTTATGCTACTCATAGAGCAGGTAAAACAATTACTAGACAAATTGAAACCAGTTGATGCCTAGAGATGGCAAAAAACTTTGGTGTTCATTTAACTTGCTGGATTCAAGATATATATATATATATGATTCTAAGCACACATAGGTTGGTAATATTAAACAATATAAAACGGAAGCTGGAGTGCTTGTATGTACAAATTCTCTGTACAATTCCTATTGGAAATGTAGAGTGGAGCTTATGACAAAATCTTACATGTGCTCCCCAGGGGCAACTCCTTGGACTTTGCTCTAGAGAATCTCCATTTGGTTGGGGAGGGGGGAGGCAATTACTAGCTTGCAATGGGGCGTTAATTGAAACTGTTCCTTAGATTGCAAAACATAAAATAACATTGATATCTGAAATACCCATGATATCTTAGGTGATATCAGATCCTTTTCTAATGAGAAGAGGGCAAAAGCCAGAATAATTCCATAATAAAATGGAAACGGTTTATGTAGAAACATGCTACAGGGGGAGTTCAAAGAAATGCTCAGAATATTCACAACCAGGTAGACTTTTTTCCTCTAGGACTGACCTTAAAACAATCTAAGGATTCCATTGCCACTTAGTGCCCTATAAATAGCTCTCAACTGACCAACAAAGAGCTGCTTGGCTTGTGGATGGCAGTTCAAAGATGAATGGACCGTATCTTATTAGGAAGACCACCATTCCGATGTAAGGAGGTAAAAAAAAAATTAGCTTGCTGGCCAAATAGCATGCTGTTTGTCACTTTGTGTTTTCACTAACACATAGGTGGTGGGCAATGGCCTGGCACAAGGTAAAGCCAAAAAGCAATGGAAAACTGGCATATTAAAGGGATTCCCCTATGTGACAGAGGCTATGAAAATCGTTATGTGAATTGAGGGGTGCATTAAAGTAAGACATGTTGATATTTATCAGAAGAACCCTTTATAAGCATCAGAATTTAATTGGGCAGGCATCCTAGTGTGCTTGCTTGAGGTGGCCACCTGAATCCACAAAATGAGTGGGCAGTGTGGGGAATGCAGACATTAGCTGAATCTAGACATATTCCTCTTGTACTCTTGAAGATGAAAAATGACATTAATAATTGTTTTGTATGCCAGTAAGAAAGATTGATTGCCAGTGGGTAGACCTTCATATAGCTATCAAATTAAACTGATGCTGTTAGCCTCAAGAGGTGGCTACAATGCGTCCTGAAAGGAACATATGCTCAACTGAACTGGGTTTTGCTTATGCATGCTAGAATAAAATGTTCAGAGTACTATAAAAAAAATGGGAACAGATATACTGCACCAATTTGAACTGCCAAGTTCCATTTCTTCATACCAAAGAATACTCTTTTTAGCCCATAATGACTGACAATGGGCAGGGTGATCTCCTCCTCAGAGTAATGGTCTGATAGAGAATTGAAATGGGGAATCGAGATATTGGATTTCCAAAACAGAGATAAACAGAGATAGATATAGGCACATGGGTCTCGTTTTCACACACTTTATGAATGTGTGCTCAAAGTTAACATGAGTGGAGGCAAGTATATGTATCCATTAGGCAGATGCCTCTGCTTTTTTTCTGATGAATCTAGGAAAGATGGTGTAGGAGATGATGCTGATATGACTATGCATTTTTTCCCCATGGGGAGGGAATGCTAGTATAATGATTATGTTTTTATTCTTTCTTTCACACATCACCTCAACTTTCTTCTTCCCACGCAATTAAATGCTCCCAGGACCAGAACTGCAGCTACAAGTTTTAGGAGCAGGGATGATTCCTAAGAAATAAACTGTAACTATGTTTTTAAACTTTTATGTCAGAATTTCTAAGGACCTGATGGGGCAGGCTGTGCCTTCACCTCATCTGACAAAATTAGGGTTAACTGTGAATGCATCTATATTGCCTAGTGGTAGAAATAGCCCACTAATTATGTAGCTGGGTAACCTTATCCTGCATGAATGGTAGTGGACTGTACTTGCTAGACTAGTACGGCTGCTTGAAATCTAGACCATCACAGTGGCCAAATCCATCCAAAGGTGAAGAAGTTTGGGTATAAATGGAGAGAAATAGGAATAGCTGAGGGTAGAGAAATGACTACATAGGTTATGTAATGAAACCCAACATTTCAAAAGCTGCTCAAAAAGGAGATAACATTATTTCTTAGCTCACTTATATCAGATACTATAAACACCCAGTGGGTTCACCTTGCCTGCTGCCTAGACAGAGCCAATTTATCAAGACAGGGGAATGGCAATGGAGAAAAAGTAACTTACACATAGCCAGCTGTGCAGGAGACCGGAGTTTTATTGTTACTCAAATCAGTCTCCTGGAGCATTTGGGGATCAGAGTTTTTAAGGGTAGTTTGTCTGGTATGGGCTCTGAAAGTGGGGAGTGCTGATTGGTTGGGTTGAAGACGAAATCACAGGGGGTCCAAGTGAATTCTTCTTGCTGACTTTGGTTCCTGGGTGAGATCCCAGAAGTGGTTGAGTCAGATTATCAGTCTGGGTGGTGTCATCTGCTGCATCGGAATGCAGGATCTGCAAAATAACTCAAGCACTGATCTTAGGTTTTACAATAATGATGTTACTTTCAGGAGCAATTTGGGGAGGTCCAGACACTTGCAGCCAGAGGCTGCATGGCCCCCAAACCGTGATATCCAATCTTGTAGCTATCTCGTTGCTCCTACCTACAATGGCAGACTGGTCCCCAGGCAAGAAGGAGTTTTTCCGGAAAGGGCTATTATCCATTTTGTTTCAGAGTTTAAACTATAAACAATTCCTTCCCAAGACTAGTTTGGCCTACACCCAGGAATGAACAAAGACAATTTAGAGGTTAGAAGCAAGATGAGTCAATTAGGTCTGATCTCTTTCACTGACATGACTTCCTCAGTTATAATTTTGCAAAGACGGTTTTAATAAAGCCATGTATTGCTGAGATCATGCCTGCTTTTAGAAACTGACAAGTTCAAACTGAAGCCTGTAAAATTGAGTGGCCCCTCTCTGGGAGATATTTTAATCATATATTATGATAATGGACTAGGCTAGTTATTAATGACTGTATGGAACTATAGTGATGTGCCAGTATCTTTCAACTTTTTGTTTGAGGTTAAATCTACCATTGTGCTATATGGTCTAATATTGACATTGTTGGTAAAATTATAATATGGATATTCATAGTCAAATATATTAGAAAATTTGGTTAAAAGTCTCCTACCCCTACCCTATGCCATCTCCATATGTTGCTGTATCTGTTGTGCTCAGACAGATATAATCCTTTGCTATAAGAAATCTGTGAATGACCAGGGGATAGCTTGTGATATAATAAGAAATATATCTGGACTTTGGTTTCTGGCACAAAGTTGTAGAAACTCTTGGAATTACCTGAATGATAGTAGTGTCTTTGTTATTTATATTGAGCTCCTTTCTACCATACCTAAGTTTATGCTAATGAAGTGACTTATAATGGGTCTTTAGAGAGTTTCAAGTGAAGGGTTGGCCATGTTAAAAACCTAAGCACACAAATTGAGTGTTAAAAATGTTTGGCCCACTTCCAACCTCCAGAGAAGAAAGAGGGACTAAAAATTGAGTTCAGTCATCTGGCCAATGATTTGGCTAATCATGCCCATGTAACAGAACTCCAGATAAAAACGTTGGGCACTGAAGGTCAAGAGAGCTTGCTGATTGCTGAACATATTAATGTGCCAGGAGCATGACACACCCTGACTCCACAGGGACAGAAACTCGTGTGCTCTGGACTCTCCTAGACCTTTCCCTATGTATCTCTTCATCTGGATCTTAATTTAAATAATTCATAATAAAGTGGTAATTATAAATATAATGCTTCCTGAGTGAGTTTTTGCAACGAATTATCAAACCTGAGGAGGTTGTGTGAACCCCCAAGTTTATAGTCAGCTAGTCAAAAGTATGGGTAGCTTGTGGACACCTGGAACTTGCAGTTGGCATCAGAATGGGAGGCAGTCTTGGGAATAACTTTACCCTGAACTTGCGGAATCTGTGTGTAGATGAAAAAGGTCAAACTCTGTAAAATATTTTAAGAGATTTATTCTGAACCAAATATAAGTGACCATGGTCCATGACACAGCCCTCAGGAGGTCCTGAGAACATGTGCCCAAGGTGATTGGGGTACAGCTTGGTTTTATGTATCTTAGGAAGGCATGAGACATCAATTAAATACATTTAAGAAATATATTGGTTTGGTTCAGAAAGGCGGGACAAATCAAAGTGGGGGCTTCCAAGCTATAGGTAAATTTAAACATTTTCTGGTTTACAATTGGTTGAATTTGTCTAAAGACCCAGGATTGATAGAAAGGGATGTTCAGATTAAAGATAAAGGATTGTGGAGACCAAGTTTTATTGTGCAGAGGAAGCTCTCAGATAGCAGACTCCAGAGAGTGGGTTGTAAATTGTTTCTTATGGGACTTAAAAGGGTTCCTGGCTATTAGTTGATTATCTCCTGGATCTAGAAAGAAAAGAAGGAAAACAAAGGGGGAAGGAGATTCTCTATAGAATGTGGGTTTTTCTCACAAGCGACTCTGCAGGGCAATTTCAAGGTATGGCAAGGAAATATATTTTGGGGTTAAATATATTTCCTTGTCTCATGTTATGCCAGGGTCAGATTGAAAAGTAAGTCACAATATATAGGGTCAAATAAAAAACATCTGATGAGAATTTATGGTTTGTAGAGCATGACTCCCTAGACCCCTTAGGTGGGAATTTAGGCAAGATAAAAAATCAGAGCTTAGTCCTCCTGTGCTAACTTTGGATAGTGTCCAAATCGAATTGAATTGCAGTTGGTGCCTGAAGATTGGCATTGGTACAACGTGACATGTTTTTTCCCCATCATTTTTACTTTCGACATATTTGTGTTTTTGAATCCAAAGTGAGTTTCCTGTATATAGTATATAGTCATAGCTTTTTATTTTATCCACTCTTTGGATTAGATTATTTAATCCATTCACAATATTATTGATATGGTTGCACTTGTATCTGCCATTTTACTTTCTGTTTTCTAAATATTTCATGTCTTTTCTGCTCTTTTATTCATCCTTACCACTTCATTTAACAGTAATTTCTAGGGTATCATTTTAATTCCTTTAATTGTTTTTAGACTTGTGTTTAGTTAATTTCTTAATGGTTACTCTAAGGCTCACCGTATACATCTTAACTTATCATAATCCACTTCAGATTTATAGTAAATTGATTCTAGTTAGGTATATAAACGTTACTCCTATATAGCTCTCTTTCCCCCTTTGGTGCCATTATTATTTCACGTATGACCTGAATATAAATTGCAGGCACAGCACTACACTATAATATACTTCAGAGAATTTTACACCTTTTAAAGAAACTGACAAAACAAAAGTAGCTGTTATATTTCTGTCTTAGTCTGTTTGTGCTGCTATAGTAAAATACCTGAACCTGGGTAATTTATAAATAAGAGGCTTTATTTCTCACAGTTCTGAAGGGTGGGATGTCCAAGATCAAGGCATTGGCAGCAGATTCAGTGTCAGTTAAGAGCTGGCTCTCTCTTTTTCTGTGATGGCACCTAGTTTCTCTGTCTTCTAGAGAAATGCTATGTCCTCACGTGGCAGTAGGAAGAAGAGCAAAAAGGACCAAACTGTCTGGAAATTTTTTTGTGAAAGCCTTGATTCTATTCATTAGGGAGTAGCCCTCATAATATGATGACCCCTGAAGCCTCTACCTACTAATTCTATTGCATTGGAGATTAAGTTTCAATATGAACCTTGGGGAATGCATTAAGACCAAAGCAGTATTTATAGAATTTATTATATTAAACTTATTATTTACCATCCGATTGTCTTCATTTGTTCCCGTGGATTTAAGTTGCTAGCTGGCATCATTTTCTCACTCCAATGCTGCTTTACTCCTGCTACCAGAAAGGGGCCCTGATCCATGACCTCAAGAGAGGGTTCTTGGATCTTGCACAAGAAAGAATTCAGCGCAAGTCCATAGAGTAAAGTGAAAGCAAGTTTATTAAGAAAATAGAGGAATAAAAGAATGGCTATTCCATAGACAGAGCAGCCCCAGGGCTGCTGGTTGCCCATTTTTGTGGCTATTTCTTGATTATCTGTGAAACAAAGGGCGGATTACCCATGCCTCCCCTGTTTAGACCATGTAGGGTAACTTCCTGACATAGCCATGGCATTTGTAAACTGTCATGGCACTAGTGGGAGTGTAGCAGTGAGGACAACCAGAGGTCACACTTGTCACCACCTTGGTTTTGGCCGGCTTCTTTACTGCAACCTGTTTTTTCAGCAAGGTCTTTGTGACCTGTATCTTGTGCCTACATCCTGTCTCATTCTGTAACTTAGAATGCCTTAACCCGCTGGGAATGCTGCCCAGTAGATCTGACCCTCATTTTACCCAGCCCCTATTCAAGATGGAGCTGCTCTGGTTCAAACGCCTCTGACATTCCTACCTACGTCATTTGTGCTATTATTGTCAACTACATTTCACCCCCATATGTTATAGTTTTAACAACATAATTATATACATGTTTTATACTATTGCTTTTTACATTAACTAAGAGAAGAAAGGAAAAGAAATAGGTATTTATACCTTGTTTTTTAATTATCTTTACCGGTGCTCATACTTGGATCACTTCCTTTAACCTGAATAACTCCCTCTAGTTATTCTTTGAAGTAGAGTCTGCTAGCAAAATTCTCTCTCTCTCCTTCTTTCTCTCTCTGTGTGTATGTGTGTGTGTTTTGTGTTGTTTTTTGTTGGGACTCAGAAAATACACAAAAGTAAAGTGCTTTGGTAGGCTAAGCACTGTGCATTAAAGATAATTGGAAAGCTTTAGAAGTTTCTTCAGAATCAGGGTTTCTCTGACTTTTTCCCTTTTTCCTCACTGCTCCCCTCACCAAACTCAGAGAAGGGCTCTCTCTCTGAAGTCCCCTTATTTGACAGAGAGGAGTTTTTTCCAAAAGAAACATAATTTCCTTGCCTTCAATCTTCTTTCTGAAACCTCATTAACCAGGGAAGATTAATCACTGAAGAAGAAGCTAAAAGTCATCCTCACGTATGCCTAAACAGACTTTTCACGTATTCTTCTCATGGCTATTACATGACATACTTTATTTGCATAATAAGACAATCTTTGTTTGCAGTACAGTTCCACCACTCACCTCCCCATTACTTATGGCTATATCCCCCAGATCCATCAAGAACTTTGTCCCAGGCTATTATCTGTTCCTCAAGAACATTCATCTCCCCTAAAAATTATTTACTATTTGTGTAAAATTCTCTGCATCCCTCACTTCCCTCTCACCTATGAAGAAGATATTTAAATGTCAACCATCTCGACTTTTATTGAATTTTATATTTTATATGACTCCTGTGCACTCGCACATTAATAAATTTGTATGCCTCTGTTTCCTATTAATCTGCTTATTGTTAATTTACTTCAGCAGACTAGATTTTGGAAACTTCAGAAGTAATCTTTGAACTTCCTTGAAATTTCAATTTGCTAATGTCTTTATTTTATCGTCATTTTTGAAAGACAGTTGTGATGGATGTGATTCTTGGATGACTTTTTTTTCTTTTAGCACTTTTTTTTTTTTTTTTTTTGAGATGGAGTCTTGCTCTGTCGCCCAGGCTGGAGTGCAGTGGCGCGATGTCTGCTCACTGCAACCTCCGCCTCCCGGGTTCACGCCATTCTCCTGCCTCAGCCTCCTGAGTATCTGGGACTACAGGTGCCCACCACCACGCCCTGCTAATTTTTTGTATTTTTAGTAGAGACGGGGTTTCAACGTGTTAGCCAGGATGGTCTCAATATCCTGACCTCATGATCCGCCCACCTCGGCCTCCCAAAGTGCTGGGATTACAGGTGTGAGCCACCTCACCCAGCCAGCACTTTGAATATGACATTTCAATGCATTACTTTATATATACATACAATAATATATATTTTATATGATATATTATATATCATATGTATTTTATATATGCACAAATATATGTTTGTATATATAATATTATATACAAATCACATGGTGAAATATAATTCCCAATGTTGGAGATTTTAAAGGTGGGGCCTGGTGGGACATAATTAGATCACTGGGGCAGATTTCTCATGAATGGTTTATCACCATTCCCTTGATGCTGTCCTCATGATAGTGAATGATTTCTGGTGAGCTCTGGCAGTTTAAAGATGTGTGGCACCCTCCCCCTCTCTTTCTTACTCCAGCTCTTGCCGTGTAATGTGTCTGTTCCCACTTCACATTCCACGAAGAGAAAAAGCTCCCTGAGGACTCCCCAGAAGCTGTGCACATGCCAGTGCCATGTTTCTTGTACAACCTGCAGAACCATGAGCCAATTCCATTTAATCAACTTTTCTTTATAAACTAGCCAGTTTTAGTTTTAGGCATTTCTTTATAGAAACACAAGAGCAGCTTCATGATAGATAGATAGATAGATAGATAGATAGATAGATAGATAGATGATAGATAGATGATAGATAGATAGATAGATAGATAGATCGATAGATACGTACATACATACATACATAGACAGATAGATATAGCTATAAATATGTTCTGATGGAAAGCCAACTTTTAATTTTATCAAAGTCCACTTATACATGATGATATATTTTAAAATTTTGGCTTTGACATTGGCTTTGAAAATACCTTCTATGATATTTCTCTGTGTGATATTTCTCTATGATATTTCTCTTTGCTTTTATGTTACATAAAATATGTTTAAATTTTTGGACATGTAGATTAATATTTTTCATCAAATTTGGAGATTTTTGAATGTGTACATTAGTATTTTTTTTATCAAATTTAAAAAGTTTTTGGCCATTAATTTTTCAAATATTTTTCTGCTTTTTTTCTCTTTCCTTTTCTTTTGATATTCCATGATGCATATCTTGGTGTGCTTAATGATGCTTCACATTTATCTAAGGTTCTCTTGATTGCTATCCATTCCTTTCCTTTAATGTTCTTTGGATTACATAATCTTTATCAATCTATCTTCATGTACACTGTCCTCTTCAGTTATTATACTTTTTAATTTTATAATTTTTACTATTTTAAAAAGTATTTTATTTTATCGATAGTCTCTTTGATTAGCATGGTATTCTTTAGTTCTTTAAATATGTTTATATTGGTTTTCTTGAAGTCTCAGTCAAATCTGCTATCTTGGCCCTCTTACAGGACGTTACTATTGCCTGCTTTTCTTTTCCTGTTTGTGGGACAACTTTTCTGTTTCTTTGCATACATTTTAAATTTTATTTTTAAATGAGATATTTTAGTTAATATATTGTAGCACCTCTGGATATTGATCCCATCCATTCCCAGGCTTCATTTTGTTATTGACTGCTTATTTGTTTAGTGACTTGGCTACATTATTTTAGTGAAGTTGGCTTTCTCCTCTGTGAAGCTTCTAATATTGCTCTCCAAAGGATTAAGTCATAGGTATGTGTACAATTATGGTAGAATGACAGTGGTTTCTGAGAACGCTCTTTCACTGTCTCTCTACTTTGTCTCTCTGTTAAGCTGTTCACCTTGTTTGGTATTACATACAACTATGAGGTTCTACTAATTTCTGGCCGATTGTTCTGTAATTTTTGATAATATCCTGAGATACAATTTGCTCCACGATGTGATTCAGTGAAATTTGGGCCTCTTTGCGGTTGTAGTTTTTGATGCCCATTTTTTATATTTGTTCAGACCTGAGGCGGACGATTCCAAGCTGTGTCTTTCCCTGGTTCTCTGATAAACTTGCTGGCCTGTGGGTCACAAATTTTCTTCCACAGGAAAATCAGATTCATCTTGGAGAAATTTTTGCCTGCGGCTGTCATTAATTTTAATTGGAGGATTTTGCAGTACTCTGTCCAGGATAATTGGCAGGCAATAAAGAAAACCAGAGAACACACCACTGCACTATTCCTCAAGACACAAAATAGAACTATTCTATTTTTGCCTGGGACCAAACTCTTTGTATGATTAAAAAATATATATTTTTATAGGTATAATACCTTAGATGGATAGTTTTGTTTTCTATACACAAAAGTCTTTATTTCAGTTTATTCTGGCATCTACTAAATAGCAGATCTTATAGTTTTCTGTAGATCTTGTTTTTGCTCATTTTTATATACTTTTTTTAGTAATTTAAAGATTTTCTCTTTTTTTCCCCAAAAGTTTTACTATTATGTGCATAAGAGTAGTTTATTTGTGTTTATGTTCTTGGAATTTACTGTGATTTCTTGAATTTCTGTGCCAATGTTTTTTATGAGGCTTACACACAACTATTTAACTATTTTATCTGTTAATTATGAACATCTTTTGGATTGCCAATTCATGATTTAAGTCTTTTAACTGAAAATTTTTCATATGGAGTCTTCTGTTTTTTTCTCTCATTTTTTCTCTCTGATATGTATTTTGTATTTTCTGATGACTTATTTACCTTTTCATTAATCCTCTCTTCTTTTTAATTTTTTACTCATTTATTAAATTCTTAAGTTCATATATATGTAGATAGATGGATGGATACATACATATTTTTTAATGATACAAAGAGTTTGGTCCCAGGAAAAAATAGAGTAGTTCTATTTTGTGTCTTGAGGAATGGTGCAGTGGTGTGTTTTCTGGTTTTCTTTATTGCCTCCCAATTATTTATATATATATATATATAGTTTGAAGATATCCATATAACACTTTTTATGAATCCCAATTATCTGGTAAAATTCAACTATTTTATCTATCTTTCCTTTATTTAAGTATAATTTAAAAAGTTATTTTACAAACCTCTCTGTATTACTGATAATGTGTCTTTATGTATGTTGTCCTCTTTATGTCTATTTTTTAATGATTTCCTTGAGTATTGCTTCAACATATTTATTAAGCAACTTGAATTAAAAATTTAAATCAAGGCAGAGAATATGAGGATTCTGTAGCAAGTCCAAGGTGTGATTCAAGATGCTTTGCTGCTTGGCTATAACACTTGGAAAATCCAATGGTCTTAAAGGTAAATTATGACCCTTTATCATTAAAGAAATATACGAGCAGAGCTGTCCCATCATGATCTAAGCATTTTCAGATACACCTCAAGAAATCGTATCACCATCCTTTTATACCTTAAGGCCTTCCCTGGTGTACAGATGCTTGCTCTGCCATAAGCAGAAGCAATCCAGAGGTGTGAGTGAGTTCACTTTCCTGGCAGCAACCATTAATCAAGGGTGGTTGTCAATGGAAAAATGCCTCAGGCTCCCTATTCTTTTCTGGGACAATTCTGAGGCATATCACGTAAATGTACCCCTTATTGGTATTGTTCCCTTCCCTGTTTTACTTTTCCCATTTCCTCATATGTGTTTTCTCATACTACCTTCCAAATAAACTAATTGCTTCCAAGTCTCTGGCTCAGCATCCACTTTTGGAGTAACACAAAGAGTACAAATAACACAATAAATAATGTAATGTAAAAAATATTCCCTGACCAATAGTAAGTTGAGGGAACTCCTTGCTACAGATGAGTTTATCTGTAGGTCCTTCAATTTTGCTGTTGAGGATCGTTGAAACAGAAAATGTGGATGCAAACTATGAAAATGACCTTGACCAATAAGAGGTGTAACAAAAATTTTAGACTGTCATTATGTCTCTTACCTCTCCAGCCACAATTTAAGGTTTTAGCCCTATGCATTTCTTAGAGGCCCACTACACTGAGGCTCTATACTTATCGACTCCAAATTTCATTTCTACACTCTGTATTAAGTTTATCTTAGAGGCTGGGCGTGGTGGCTCATGCCTGTAACCCCAGCACTTTGGGATGCCAAGGTAGGCAGATCACCTGAGGTCAAGAGTTCAAGACCAGCCTGACCAACATGGCGAAACCCCATTACTACTAAAAATACAAAAATTAACCAGGAGTGGTAGCATGTGTCTGTAGTCCCAGCTACTTGGGAGGCTGAGGCAGGAGGATCATTTGAACCCAGGAGGCGGAAGTTGCAGTAAGCCAAGATTGCGCCACTGCACACCAGCTTGGGTGACAGAGGGAGACTCTGTCTAAAAAAAATAAATAAATAAATAAATAAATAATTTATCTTAGAGCTGGAGATTTTAATATCATTTGATATTTTACCTACTCTCTGATTCTTGATTTTAAATTTATGTCCTCAAGGGTCAGAATTAACTATTGGTTTTACTTCTAGTTGTGGTTGCATTTTGTTTTATATCACCATCTTTTTTTTCTTATTCCTCCCCCTTCACTCTCTCCTCAGCCTCTTTAAATAACACAATTCTTTTACCCGCGGGTAACCAAGAGTAATAATGTAATTTTTTTTATTTTTATTCTTATCATCATAAATTTATAGGTACACACTAATAAATAAGTGCATATATGCATGTGTTTCTCCACATACAATTTTTCCAGTATTTTGTTAAAATTGTATCATATTCTATGTGCTATTTTGCATCTTCTCTCTCAGCAATGTCATATGGAGATCTAATATAAGTAAATTCACTTCCCTAATTATTTTTTCTATGATTGCATAGTATGTCATGATGTAGATATATCATGAATTATACAATAAAATGCCAATTGATTAACATATGCTTTCTTTCATATGCATCTTAACAGAATTGAGTTAGCCCACACCATACACTTTTTGTGAAAATTAAAAAGATCTCCCTTCAGTGTTGAATTGAAATATATACACACACTTACATACGTGTGTGTGTGTGTGTGTGTGATGTATTCTGACACATTGTTGCTTTTACTTCTATAGGATAGATCCCCAGATATGGTATTAATATTACTGAGTTGAGAAGTTTTTATATTTCAAATTTTAATAGAGATCATCAGATTGTTTTTTATAAAAGGCTGTAACAATTCATATTTACAGCCACAATATAACAACGTCTTCACTTTCCAAGCATTGCTGTCAGAAGTAAAATAACAAAGAATTTAACACAACATCAAATCTATCATTACTGACACCACAAGGTAGAAAGGATGAAGCAAAGAGTAGACAAATAATGTGAAATGAGTATTCTTTCATATGTAATTATTTCCATACAGTCAGTGATGGACAACTTAGCATATGTAATATAAATACTAATGAGCACTTAAATAAAAGGAAACGTGACAAGAAAAAATATAATAATACTTTAGAAGTAATACTATTAACATAGTAAAACATACAATGGATAGGAAAGTGCATGTGAGAAGTTAAATACATTCTGTTATAATGAGGTGAAGAATTAAAGGAGTAAATATAAACCATTTTAGACATTCTGTTTTAATAGGGAAATACAAATGCCTCAGGTAGGAAAATATTTTGTATTTACATTTTTAAATGATAGAGAAATATGTGTATGTTTATGAGTGATAAGAAAGATAACCATTAAAAACATGAAAAAGCACACTTTTGCAATGAAATACACAAGGAAAAAAATCATAAAATTAAAAGCTATATTGATCAAAGCCATAAAATCAGAATCTAATGAAAAAATGAGGAAATAATAAATTAAAATGAATAATGCAGGTATAGTAAGATAAAATAATTTCAAGTTTATTGGTAATAATTCTAAATGTGAAACATGGGACAAGGTGGCCTTGCCCGTGGAATGGAGCTAGTCTGATCTGAGTGCTCTCTTTCATTCTGGTTTCTCCTGGAGCCCCAGCCTGGCTATGCTCACAGACCGTGCAGCCTTGGCTGCCCAATCAGGATGGTTCCCAGGGGCCTTGATAATACCTCCTTCAACAGCAGACCATA
Source organism: Symphalangus syndactylus (assembly GCF_028878055.3). Classification (NCBI taxonomy): domain Eukaryota; kingdom Metazoa; phylum Chordata; class Mammalia; order Primates; family Hylobatidae; genus Symphalangus; species Symphalangus syndactylus. Next base: position 94,775,726 of record NC_072447.2, read on the forward strand.
CTTAACCATCAAAGATCTCCAGCAGACTGGCCATCACTGACGTTCACCCACCTACCTGGATCCACCCCATAATGCAGCCTCCCCTTGCCACTTTAATGGTATACACTTGCTCAAGGCCACCCCCACCACATTGCTGGTACAAGCTGTGGACAGACCTTGCCTCCCTTCTCCCACCAATGTGTGTCTATGAGTGCATCCCACACCACCACATCACTGCTGGCATAAGCACATCTTGCCACCCCACCCCTGCCAGTGGCCCACCTATGATAACACACAGGCACCTAGCTGCAACCCCACCACTGGCATGGGTGTGTGCACGAATGCTGGCATGCTGCCCCCATTGGCATGCCTCCCTTGCCAGTGCTCAGGCACCTTGCCATGCCGCCACAACCAGTGCAAATGCATGCACAGATGCTGCTGCCCCACTTCTACTGGTGCACTGACCCAGCTGACACCTGTGCCCCACCAAACCTCCACTGTTGCTGGCATGCATGAGCAAGCACAGATCTTAATGCCACTGCCAGAACTAAGAGCTTTGGCTGACACACCCCATCAGAGTGTTATTGACAGAGAACCAGGAACACGTCAGTCCTTCCAGTACAGCAGGTTCTTATCCTCGAGGGACCAGATAACAAAGCCGGGGGCCTGATATCACACTCCCAGTATTCAAGCAAGCAATCCAGGAATGCTGAGCTGAACCTTGACCCTCTGAAGTCTTCCAGAAATGAAGCTAGTTGACTGATTCTACCTTATACAATAGTCAAACCCTCAAGGGCATCAAAGAAGATAAAAGCAAAAACAAAACCCATCCATAAGATGGCAACTTCAAAGACTAAAAGAACATTAGTCCACACAGATGAAAAAGAGCCAGTACAAGAACTCTGGCACCTCAAAAAGGCAGAGTGTTTTACTTTTTCCAAATGACTGGACTTGTTCCCCAGCAATGGTTCTTAACCAGGAAAAAATGGCTGAGATGGCAGTCATAGAATAAAGAATATGGAGAGGAGTTAACATCATTGAGGTTCAGAAGAAAGTTGAAACCCAACATAATAAATCTAAAGGAAATAATAAACATTACAAGAGATAAAGACAAAAATAGCCCTTTTAAGAAATAAACTGATCTGATAGAGTTGAAAAAGTCACTATAAGAATTTCATAATACAATCACAAGTATTAACAGCAGAATAGATCAAGCTAAAGAAAGAATCTCAGAGCTCAAAGCATTCCAAATTAACTGAGTTAGACAAAAATAAAGAAAAGAGAATAAAGAAGGATTAATAAAACCTCCAAGAAATGTAAGATTGGCCAGGCTCGGTGGCTCACACCTGTAATCCCAGCACTTTGGGAGGCTGAAGCGGGCAGATCATGAGGTCAGGAGATCAAGAGCATTCTGGCTAACACAGTGAAACCCCGTCTCTACTAAAAGTACAAAACAAAACAAAAAAAAATTAGCTGAGCGTGGTGGTGGGCACCTGTAGTCCCAGCTACTCCAGATGCTGAGGCAGGAGAATGGCGTGAACCCGGAGGGTGGAGCTTGTAGTGAGCCAAGATGGTGCCACTGCACTCCAGCTTGGGCGACAGAGCTAGAGTCCGTCTCAAAAAAAAAAAAAAAAGTAGGATTATGTAAAGAGACCAAATCTGTGGCTCACTGAACTCCCTAAATAAGATGGAGAGAAAGCAAGCAACTTGGAAAGCATATTTGAGGATATCAACCATGAAATTTCCCCTTAGTTTGCTAGAGAGGTCAACATTCAAATTAAGAAAATGCAGAGAATCCCTGTGAGATACTATACAAGATGACCAATCCCCAAGATACATATTCATCAGAATCTTCAAGTTTAAAGTGAAACAAAAATGTGAAAGGCAGGTAGAGAGAAGGGGCAGGTCATCTATAAAGGTAACTACATCAGGTTAACAACAGTGGACCTTTCAGCAGAAACCCTGCAAGTCAGAAGAGATTCAGGGACTATATTCTGAATTCTTAAAGAAAACAAATTTAAACCCAAAATTTTATGTTGAGCCCAACTACAATTGATGAATGAAAGAAAATGAGATCCTCTTCAGATAATCAAATGCCAAGGGAATTTATTACCACCAGACTTGACTTATAAGAGATCCTTAAGAGAGTACTGAACATGGCAACAAAAGACCACCACAAAAATACACTTAAACATAGATCATTGTCACTATAAAGCAACTACACAGTCATATCTGAATAATAACCAGGTAATGACATGATGACCAACTCAAATTCACACATATAAATATTAACCTTCAACATAAATAGGCCAAATTCCTCAATTAAAAGGAACATAATGGCAAGTTGAATAAAGAAGGAAGACTCAACTGTATGCTGTCTTCAAAAGACCCATCTCACATGGATAGGCTTAAAGTAAATGATGGAGAAAAAAATCTACTGAGGAAATGGAAAGTGGAGTTGCTATTCTAACCTCAGATAAAACAGACTTTAAACCAACAGTGATCTAAAAGGAAAATGAAGGGCATTACATAATGGTAAATGGTTCAATTCAACAATACTTGACTACCCTAAATATTACATATATGCACCCAACACTAGAGCACCATGATTCATAACACAAGTCCACCTATGAAGAGACTTGGGTAACTACATAATATAGTGGGAGACTTCAACATCCTACTGACAGTATTAGATTATCGAGGCAGAAAACTAACAAAGACATTCAAGACTTGAACTAGACATGACCAAATAAAACTAACAGACATCTATGCCACTCTTTATGCAAAAACAATAGAATATACATTTTTTTCATCTGCATGTGGCACATAGTCTAAAATTGACCACATGATTGCCATAAAACTATTCTCAGCAAACTGAAAAAGCCAAAATTTTTACCAAACACACTCTCAGACCACAGCACAATAAAAATAAAAATAATGCTGAGAAGATCACTCAAAATTACACAATTACATGGGAATTGAATAACCTGCTCCTGAAAGACTTTCTGGTTAACAATAAAATTAAGACAGTAATCAAAAAATGCTTGGAAACTATAGAGAATGAAAATACAACATACTAGAATCTCTGAGTCATAGCTAAAGCAGTGTTAACAGGAAAGTTTATAAAATACCTACATTGAAAGGTTAAAACATCTCATTAACAGCCTAAAATCACACCTAGAAGAACTAAAAGAACAGGAGCAAACCAACCTCAAAACTAGCAGAAGACAAGACAAGAAATATCCAATATCAGAGCTGAACTGATTGAAATTGAGATGCAAAAAACTATACAAAAGATCAATAATCAGAAATTGGTTCTTTGAAATAATAAGTTTGATAGACCTCCAGCTAAAGCAATAATAAAAAGAGAAGATCCAAATGAACACAATCGGAAATGCCAAAAAGACATTATACTTGACCCCACAGAAATAGCAAAAATTATCAGAGACCATAATGAACACCTCTATGCATACAAACTAGAAAACCTACAATAATTGGATAATTTCCTGGAAACATAGAACCTCTCATGATTGAATCAGAAAGACATTGAAACGCTTAAGAGACCAATAACGATTTCTAAAATTTAATCAGTAATAAAAAGCTTACCAACCAGAAAAATCCCAGCACTAGATGGATTCACAGCCATAAATGGATTTACAGCCCAATTCTACCAGACGTATAAAGAAGGTCTGGTGCTATTCCTACTAAAACTATTCCAAAAAATTGCAGAGGAGTGTATCTTCCCTAACTCATTATATGATTCCAGCATCATCCTAATACAAAAACCTGACAGAGACACAACAAAAATAGAAAACTTTAGGCCAGTTTCTTTGATGAATATAGATGCCAAAATTCTCACCAAAATACTAGCAAACTGAATCCAGCGGCACATAAAAAGCTAATCCACTGTGATCAAATTGGCTTTATGCGTGGGATACAAGGTTCGTTCAACATACACAAATCAATAAATGTGATTCATCACATAAATAGAACTAAAAACAAAGCCAGCATGATCATCTCAATAGATGGCAGAAAAAGCTTTTGATAAAATTTAACATCACTAATGATAAAAACTCTCAACAAATAAGGCATTGAAGGAACATACCTCAAATAATAAGAGTCATCTATGAGAAACCCACAGCCAACATCATACTGAATGAGCAAAAGCTGGAAGCATTCCCCTTTGAGAACTGGAATAATGTAAGATGTCTCATTCTCACCACTTCTATTAAACATAGTACTAAAAGTCCTAGCCAGTGCAAGCAGGCAAGAGAAAGAAAGAAAAGGCATGCAAATAAAAGGAGAGAAGTCAACACATCTCTATTTGCAGATGGTATAATTTATACTTTGAAAACCCCATTGTCTCTTCCAAAAAGCTCCTAGATCTGATAAACAACTTCAGAAACAATTTAAAATCCAAAATCAATGTACAAATATCAGTAGCATTTCTAAACACCAACAGTGTCCAAGCCAAGAACCAAATAAAGATCATAATCCCTTTCAAAACAGCTACACACATACACACACGAAATACCAGGTATACAGCTAATCAGGGAGGTGAAATATCTCTACAATAAGAATTACAAAACACTGCTGAAAAAAAATCAGAGATGACATAAACAAATGGAAAAATATTCCATGCTCATGGATAGGAAGAATCTACATTGTTAAAATGTCCTCACTGCCTAAAGCAACTTGGAGATTCAACACTATTCCAATCAACTACCAATGACATTTTTCACAGAACTAGAAAAAAAGAAACCTATTTTAAAATGCATATGTAACCGAAAAAGCCCAAATAGACAAAGCAATTCTAAGCACAAGGATCAAAGCTGAAGGCATAAGATTACCCTTCCTCAAACATTACTACAAGGCTACAGTAACCATAACAGCCTGGTACCTGTACAAAACCAGACACATAAACTAATACAACTGAATAGAGGCGCCAGTAATAAATCCACACACCTACAATCATCTGATCTTCAACAAAGTTGACAAAAACAAGCAATGGGGAAAGGACACCCTATTCAATAAATGGTGCTATGATAGCTTGCTACCCATATGCAGAAGATTGAAACCAAAACTCTTCCTTACACCATATACAAAAATCAACTCAAGTTGGATTAAAGACTTCTATATAAAACCTGAAACTATTTAAACCCTAGAAGAAAATCTAGGAGATACCATTTTACACATAGGCCTTGGGAAAGAGTTCATGACAAAGTTGCCAAAAGCAATTGCATCAAAAAGAAAAATTGACAAATAGGACCTAATTATACTAGAGAGGTTCAGCACAGGAAAAGAAACTATCAGCAAAGTAAACAGACAACGTACAGAATGGGAGAAAATATTTGCAAACTATGCATCTGACAAGGGTCTAAAATCCAGAATCTATAATAATCTTCAAGTAATAAGTAACAAACAAACAATGCTATTAAAAAGTAGGCGAAGGATATGAATAGACACTTTTCAAATGAAGACATACATGCAGCATATGAAAAAAAATGTTCAACCTCACTAATCATTAGAGAAATGCAAATCAAAACCACAATGAGATACCATCTCACACCAATCAGAATAGCTATTATTAAAAAGTTAAAAAATAACAGATGCTGGCAATGTGGCCAAGAAAAGTGAACACTTAAACACTGCTGGTGGGAATATAAATTAGTTCAGCCACTGTGGAAAGCAATGAGAGATTTCTCAAAGAACTTAAAACAGAACTACCATTCAACCCAGCACTCCCATTTTTGGATATATACCCAAGGTAATGTAAGTCATTCTACCATAAAGACACATGTATGCTTATGTTCATTTCAGTGGTACTGTTGCAGGAATCAGGAGACCAGAGAGACCAATAGGGTGGAACAGGAGAATTTTATTTAGGTGCACTGTCTCAGTGGATTCACATCCAAAAGGCTGAGCCCTGGACAAAGACAGGGCTTGACCTTAATACATGCATCTGTGGCACGAAACACAGTGGCGCAAAAGCAGGTAGAACAAAGACAGTTTATCAAACAGTGACAGGCTCATAACTCGGGCTTTCATGTGACTCTTGCTATGTGGGCCAGCTGGCTGTTATCTAGGCTTGCTCAAGATGCCTGCACAATCTTATCTCGTGTCCTTTGCTGTGGTGCCCAGATGGCTGCAATCTAAGCTTGCTCAAGCATGTCTCATGATCTCCACAGTGCTACAGAGACTTACAGACACTAGTTACAGAAAACAGGAATCTATAAACTCATAAAAACTTGCAGAGCAAGGTACAATGGCACGGAGCAGAGAGGGGTTCAAGGGGAAGCTGCTCATACCAAAGGAAAAGAAGAAAATTTTTTTTTCCCTTTTTAACTTCTGCTTCATCCCCCCTTTGATGGTTTTTATAAATGAGGTTTAATAGAAAGCATCACTATTAATTAGTTCTTCATGGAGGATTAGTTCTCTATTTGGCAGGGGTTGATATTTAGTTAGGGCCATAATTTGAGTGGTAGTTTATCGGTCCACAGGAGCTTCTACGGCTGATCAGATGTTCTTGACTAGGAGGGGTAAGAGACAAGGGAGTATAAGGCAGAATCCCAGTATACGTAGAACTATTCCTACTAAGGTTTTAAATCCTCCAGGGGATGAAAACCAGCCTCTGAAGAGGGTATCTGGAGACCATCCCTTCCAAGTCTGGACTGGGACATGGGCTAATTTTTGGATCTTGGCAGTTATGTCCTTGATAACCTTCCCATTGTCATCAATTTCCAAGCAACAATTGGTTATATTAAACTTCCCACATACCCCTCCTTCCTGGGCTAGGAGATAGTCTAAAGCCAGCCTATTCTGATAAATGGCATTCCTCATTTTTGTGGCTTGTTGGGCAAGCAGAGTTAAGGCCCTTGCAGTATCATTAGTAATGATTTCAAGTACCGCCTGTAACCTTATGATGTGGTTGAGCATTTAAATAGGGGTGCAGTATCCCCACATTCCATCTTCTGCTCAAGGAACTGGGCCATAATATTGAATTATTCTTAAGTGGGGGGGCATTCATTGTCCTTCCAGTCCCCTATGGTTACACCCCTTCTAGTCCTCCTCTTAGTTTCATCATAGATGGGGTACCCTAAGGCTTCTCCTTGCTTTAGAGGGATTAGAAAGAAGGATGGCCTGATTGTTCCCAAAACACAGGCCCCTGTCCATTTGGCTGGCAGCTGCCGATATGCCCATAGTTCACAGATTCAATAAAGGCCAGAGGGTGCCTACCAGGCTTTTGGAGCTTCAAGCTGGTACCAAGAGTGGTTTAAGGAGGGGAAATGAGAGATTGGGCCCGGGTGGGGTGATTGGGAATCATTCCCTTTTCCCCACCATAAAGTCTTTCCCAGTGTCTCATTATAATACTATTGTTCCAGACAAGTTAATTATCCTACTGGGTCTGTAAAGGCATTTCCCCAGCAGGCAATGCAGAACCTCCTGACAGTAGAGGTTTTTAACAGCCAGATGCTCTGACCTGTGAGCATGTGTTTGGGGGAAGGAGCCACCAGAGTGAAGTTATCATGGGGCATCAAGTCCCTTGCCTCCCATGGCCATTGGTCCCCCATGTTGGTCCCCCTACATACATTGCATGAGAAGATGCCTAGGCTGCCGGCAATACCTTCAGCCAGTTGAACAAACAGGTTTCTGGACAAAGGGGAGGGCTCAGGCAACTCCTGGTTGATATGCTCATAAAATAACTCAAATAGTCGGAATTGTTGGACTGGACAAGTCTGAGTCTTTTTGATAATATATAAATGGACTCCTGGGTTGGTTCCCTGACTGCAGATCTGTAATGTCATGGGGTAACCTGTAGTCCATATGGGCAGATTTGGCTTCAGGATGGTAAAATTTAAAGGACTGCAGGTTCTCGTCTCACATTACGGTTTCGCTGGCATTTTAGTAAGCCTGACTGTCCCCTGTGGTCATTCCTGACTTTCCACAGGGTCAGTGGACCATGTTGTACAGGCCTAACAGTCTATTTCTGGAGACCTGGGGGAGCAAAGAGGGGTCTTCTCTTGAGAGGTTCCTCTCCTTGGTGTCCATATATACTTGTGACAGTTACTATAGTGTCTTTCCCATGATAGGCTGTCACAAGAGACTACAGGATAAGAGTTGCTCATGTATGCAGCTTGGCAGGCGTCAAAATACAAGGAAATAGGCCCCTTGTAGGAGGGAGGGGTCTTTTTGGTTAGGGTTAGGAAGTTCTCTTCTTTTAGCCTGACATAGACTTTAAACCAAATGGACTCATAAGGTGAGGACTTAGGGTCATAACATATATAAGGCTGTTCATTTCCCAGGTCACAGACTGAGGTCATCTGACTGTGAATACAGGTTCCTTGGTGGGTCCCTGTACATTCATAGTAAGTGTGATATAACAGGGTTCTGGTTACTGTGCTCTCTGACCACGTGGTGTGAGTGCAGTGGGGGCACCCTTCTATGGGCCCATCCCCAGACACAGGTAAAGGGAGTGCCCTGATGGGGAGGTGTAGGAACAAAGTAAAGAGTAGCATCATTATACCCAGCAGGGACAAAAGGAGTCTTTACCTGGGGGAGGAGGCTGAGCAAAGCAACAGAATAAATAGTAAAACAATTAGTATTATCAGGAAGGCTATTGGACTTAAGATTTCCAACCACATTACTTTACTCCAGCTTCAGCCATGCGTAGACTAGTCAGCTTCTGGGGTGACTAAAGCAGGACTGTTGCCTCCTCAAGCTTCAGCCATGTATAGACTGTTCAGCTTCCGGACTGACCAGAGCAGGGCTGTTGTTGTCCTCAGTGGCAACTCGCTCCCATTGCAGGATCAGCCGGCTCAGATGGTCTGGGTTCTGCTGGCTTGTCCACTTGTCCTGGATTTCTGCTTTTAACCAACTGTGATGGATCCAAGGCACAATTCCTGCAACTTTAACAGTAGAGGGAGTGGACAAGATTACAGTACGGAGCCCAACCCCTATGGGCCCTAGAGTGGTTGGATTCCATTTCTTGACCCAAATAGAGTCCCCAGGTTTGAAGGGTGTACCGGGTCTCTCAGGCTTATGGGCATTCTTTCCCATACCCAGCCATGGACATCCTGCATAGCTATCCCTAAAGCCTGCATTTTCCTTTTCAAAGTCAGTTCCCCTAGTTCTCGGAGGTCACCCTTAATCTGACCTATGATGGGGGGTGGCCAGCCGAACAAGATCTCATAGGGTGAATACCCAGTTTGTTTGGTGGGGGTGCACCTGACCCAGAGGAGGACCATGGGCAGGACCTGATCCCATCTCAGGTGGGTTTCTTGGCAATATTTCTTTAGTAGCTGTTTGAGTGTCTGGTTCATGCTCTCCACTTTTCCTGAGCTCTGCGATCGTTAGGCAGTGTGTAATTTCCACTTCATTTTTAACAGCCGCATTCGTTCCTGAACTATCTTGGCTAAAAATGTCAGTCCATTGTCTGACCCCAAAGTCAGGGGCAATCCAAATCTGAGGATAGTGTCTCTTAACAGCACTTTAGTCACCTCTCATGCTTTCTCTGTTAGGGTGGGGAGAGCCTTGACCCATCCCGAGAAGGTGAAAATGAGCACCAGCAGGTATTGATAGTCCGCCACTTGGGGCAACTCGGTGAAGTCCATAAGCAGGTTTTTACAGGGTGCGGCCCCTATTTCTTGAATCCCGGGGGCCTCGTGGGCCTCTGTCGTGGGTTGTTCTGGGCACAAATTAGGCATTGTTTGCAAACGGCTTGGGTGATGGCAGTGAGCCATGGCACATAGAAGTGGCGTCCCAGTAGTGCTTCTAGTGCCATTTTCCCCATGTGAGTTCCTTGGTGGAATTGCCTTATGAATTTAGGGGCCAGCATTTCAGGAATGGCTAGTCTCCCATCAGAGAATTTCCACCATCCTCCCTCAATATATTTTCCAGATTCTTGGGCAAACCAGGCCTTCTCACTTGGAGAATAACTTGGAGTCTCCGGAGGGGAGGCTCCGGGAGGAGAGGCATAACCAGGGCTTCCTTTCTAGAGTGTGCAGTAGTCATTGCTGCCCGTCTTGCTTCCCTGTCTGTCTTTCCGTTTCTCTTGGCCTCTAGTGTCCTTGAACTCTGGTGCCCTCTACAGTGCATAATAGCTACCTTCTTCAGGGCCCACACAGCTTCTAAGAGCTGTAGAATTTCCTCTTTGTACTTTATTTCTTTTCCTCCAGCAGTTAAAAGTCCTCTCTCCTTATATATAGCTCCATGTATATGCAATGTGGCAAAGGCATACTTGGAGTCAGTATAAATGTTAACCCTTTTGTCTCTCACGAGCAAAAGAGCTCTCGTTAGGGCTATTAGCTCTGCCTTCTGGGTCAACATTTCGGTGAGCAGGGGCTGGGCCTTCACCACCGAGTCCAATGTTACCACGACATACCCTGCCCTTTGGACCCCTTCCAATATGAAACTGCTTCGATCTGTGAAGTATTAAACATCTGGGTCTCCAAGGGGGCAATCTGTGAGATCTCCCCAACTTGAGAATACCTCATCTACTGTTTCCACACAGTCATGAAGGGGAGCTCCGGTTTCAATCGGGAACAAGGTGGCTGGGTTAAGGGTGTTTACTGTTTCCATAGTTATGTGGGTGTGGGGATTTTTGCATAGGAGCCCCTGATACCGAGTCATTCTCGGATTTGATAGCCAAGGGTGCCCTCGCTGGTCCATTAGAGTTATAACCGAGTGCGGATAGTCAATTGTTGTCCCAAAGTCAATTTGTCAGCATCTTGCGTTAGCAGGGCAGTGGCAGCTAGTGCCCTAAGGCAGGGGGGGCATCCCCAAGCTACAGAGTCCAGCTGTTTGGATAAGTAGGCTACCAGGCAGTGCCAAGATCCTAGGACTTGAGTCAGGACCCCTAAAGCCATTCCCTTGAGTTCATGAACATACAGGGAAAAGGCCTAGTTATATCTGGCAGTCCTAAGGCCGGGGCCTGAGTTAGAGCCTCCTTGATCTGTTTAAATGCCTTTTCTTGGTCAGTTTCCCAGAGGAGGTGCTCACTTTTCTGCCGTTTGTGGCTTCATATAAGGGCTCAGCCATAAGTGAGAAGTTTGGGATCCAGATATGACAGAACCCTGCTGCCCCCCAAAATTCTATTATTTGGCACCTAGTGGCTGGGGTTGGGAGTGCACAAACAGCCTGTTTTCATTCATTGCGGAGCCTGCGTTCCCCTTGACTCACTATGAAGCCTACATATTTAACCCTTTCCTGGCAATTTGGGCTTTCTTCCTGGATACTTTATAACCAGCTTTCCATACGAAGTGGAGGAGGTCTTGGGTTCGTTGGTAACAGTCCTCACGGGTTGGGGCTGCTGAAAGGAGATGGTCTACATAGTTGAGCAAGGCACAGTTATTATTTGACGGGGTGTAGGCCTTGAGTTCTGGGGCCAGCGCTTCCCCAAAAATTGTGGGAGAGTTTTTGAATCCTTGTGGGAGCCTAGTCCAGGTGAGCTGCTCCCCTGTGCCCGTGACTGAATCATCTCATTGAAATGCAAAGAGGGGCTGACTACTTGGTGCTAGGTAAGGAAGCAAAAAGGCATCTTTTAAGTCTAGGCAAGTAAACCAAGCAGCATTTGCAGGAATGAGTCCCATTAAAGTATACAGGTTTGGTACTACTGGGTGGATGGTCACTGTAGCCTGGTTTACAGCATGCAAGTTCTGCACCAGTCTGTATTCATTAGTCCCTGGTTTCCACACTGGCAAAAGCAGACTGTTCCATGGTGACCAGCATTGGGCCAAGATCCTGTGTTCCAATAGCTGCTTCAAATGCCCTTGAATGCCCTGTACGGCTTCTTGGGAAAGAGGGTATTGACAAACCCGAACCGGAGTTTCCCCCGGTTTTAGTTCTACTGTCACTGGTGCCTGGTTCCAGCCAGTCCAGGGGGCTTATTATCTTCAGCCCACACTCCAGGAATTTTACTAGGCAACCCATACAGCTCATCTAGCTCTGGCTTTAGCAATCCTTCTGTGCACAGTCTCCATTCCTCCGCCTGTGGGACGGTAAGGGTGAACACCATTGCTTCTGGGTGGGGCAGGCTTAAAGTCATATTCCCCTGCGGCCTGAAAGCAATCTGGGCTTGCAGTTTTCGAGTAAGCCGCTTCCTAGCAAGGGAACTGGGCAATTCGGGAGGTATAGGAATTCATGCTGGACCTCTAGTCCCCTTATGACGCATCTCTGGGGACAGCAGAGCGGCCTTTTCTCTGGCACCCCTGTAGCCCCAACGATAGTCATACAATTTTTGGATAGTGGCCCCACAAGCCGTGTCACTGCCGAGTGTTCAGCCCCAGTGTCTACCATAAAGTCCATCAGTTGGCCCCCTACTTCCACCATGACCATCGGCTCCTGGCACCCTAAGGAGATGGAGCCCAGTCTTGCCTAATCTTCATACCCTTCAGTTCCTGCCAGCCCGATAAGGTCAGTGTCTGGCTCCCTCTGAATGCGGCCTCCTTTGGCTAGTAGTCTTCTAGCCCTATGGCCTTCGTCCTTTCCCTCATTGCCCTCTGGACATTCATTCTTCCAGTGTCCCTTCCTTTTGTACCACACACACTGGTCCCTATCTAGTCTTGCCCGATTCTCAGGTCTTTTCCCGATTTGACCCCTTCCTTGTCTGCGCCCATGTCCACGTCCTCTCGCTATACTCACTCTTCTCTCCGTGAGTGCTGCCGCCAGCAAATCAGCTTTCTTCCTAAATCTCCGATCAGCTTCCCTTTTTGCCTCCTGGTCGCGGTTAACATACACTTTTGTGGCTACTTTCAAAAGCTGGCATTCGTGCCTGCAAAACCTTCCAGCTTTTGTAGTTTCGGCTTAATGTCTCCCTGGGCTTGTCCTACAGATGCCGCGTTCACCATGCCTTGGTTCTCATTAGCCTTGGGGTCAAATGGTGTGTAGAGCCAGAATGTCTCACAGAATCTCTCATAAAACTGGCTAGGGCTTTCATCTGCTCTCTGAAGCACCTCCGAAATCTTTCCCATATTGAGTGCCTCTGTCCTGCCTTCTCTCAAACCTTGTAGGAGTGCCTCTCAGTACCCGTGCAGTTGCTAAAGTTGGGCTGCCTCATTTGGGTCCCAGTGTGGGTCTGCTTCTGCGAACTGGTCCTGAGTGTATGTCTGGACATTAAAGGTGCATTGTTTTCTAGCCGGTGGAGGGGTGCTTGGGTCAGCCTCCGAAGCTCCTTGGTATTAACAGCGTCAGGAGGAGTTGCTTGCAATCTGGCCAGGTTGGATTACGTGTTTGAGAAATAGACCGCATCAGATCTATGAGGGCCTTGGGCTTCTCTGTGTAGGAGGGAATATGGTGCTTCCAGTTAAGGTGGTCAGTGGTTGAGAAAGGCTGGTAGAGGAAGGTCCGTTGCCCTCTTGGTACCTGGCCCTGTTCATCATAATAGATGGATCCTCGAGTTTCCCAGAGGGGCATTTTAAGGCTTGGGAGCGGCCAGACTGGAGGAGGCCTGCTTGGTCATTTTGACTTCCCTCCCTGCATTTCTGAGGCAGTAGTTCAGACTCGTCCCTTTGGGGTGAAGCCTCGGACTTACCACCATCTGAGCTTAACTCCTCAGGGGCCAGCCTCGGTAAAGGGGGGTAGATTGAAGTGTAAGGAGGAAGAATCTCTGTCTCCTCTGGTAGTTCCTGTAAAACTGGTTTCTCCTGACTCTCCTGTGGCTTTTTATTTCTCTCCAAAGCTCCCAGCAAAGTTGATCCTTCTTTCAACATAGGCTCGGCTTGGGCTATGAGTGTTTTGCAATACACTGCCAGGCAGGGCTGCAGTCACACAGGTCGAGTTTGAATTATATTTAGCCATGAGTCAATATATGGAAATTGGTCTGGATGCCCTGCTGTCCTCTGACCCCAGTCACCACCTTAAATACACGGCCAATTGTTTCCCTATCTATAGTTCCTTCGGCCGTCCATTCGACACTAAAAGAGGGCCATTCTACTTCACAGAGTTCTCAACCTCTGGGGGTTAACTTGATCCCATAGTCCCCTTATAACCTTTCTTAAAGTTCTCTAACACACATTCTAACAGGGTGGGTTTCGACGACTTCCCTGCCATTTCCTCCCGGTTACGGTGCAATTCACTCCCTCTCACTTTCGCTTCAGACCGATTAGACCGTCCCTCTCGCGGGAGTATTTCAGGCGCTGCTTAGCATTGGAGGCTCCGTTTTAACCCCCACAATTACTAGATTGTGGGCCACCTCCCTAAGCCGTATGTGGATCATCACTAGTCCCGGTCGGTCCCACAATTCACTCGGAGTGTACAGTCTATGCTAAGAGACCTGCGGCCTCACACATGTCACTCCCCACATTGGTTCCTTTTGGAACCACCTCTTTCACATGCATTCACATACTTCCCCACTCCCAGTTCCTCTTTGCTAGTTGGGGTGTAGGTTTCATCCGACTCTGTGGGCCACTCTTGTGGCTTGTACTACTCAGTACACCCCGGATGCAAGTTTCATCCGACTTTGCGAGTCACTCTCACACCCTAGGTCAGAATACTCAACGCACCCCCGGGAAGTGATCAGGCTCCCGTTCTGTCCTTATGGAATGAGTCCTGCCTCGGGTCCCAAACCTTACTGTGGTCCTGTAGCACACTGTCCCTGGAATCATCCTGAAGCCCCTTACGTTCCATTGTGCTGACCGGGAGGGGCACCAGGTCACAGGAGAACCAATCCCTTCTCCAGCTTAAGTTTCCGTGATGGCACCTGAGGTCATAGGTCTCCCCCGGCTTGGGCCCCAGACCCACAGGCAAAGGAGACAGCAAACCTGTTGTCTCCAACTCCTGGCTGGCTCACCAAAATGTCGCAGGAATCAGGAGACCGGAAAGACCAATAGGATGGAACAGGAGGATTTTATTTAGGTGCACCAGCTCAGCGGGTTTGCACCCAAAAGGCTGAGCCCCAGACAAATACAGGGCTTGACTTTTATACATGCATCTGTGGTGTGAAATGCAGCGGTGCGAAAGCAGGTAGAACAAAGACAGTTTAACAAACAGTGACAGGCTCATAACTCAGGCTTTTATGTGACTCTTGCTATGCGGGCCATGTGGCTGTTATCTAGGCTTGCTCAAGATGCTTGCACAATCTTATCTCATGTCTTTCTCAACGGCGCCCAGATGGCTGCAATCTAAGCTTGCTCAAGCATTTCTCATGACCTCCTTGGTGCTA
Source organism: Symphalangus syndactylus (assembly GCF_028878055.3). Lineage (NCBI taxonomy): Eukaryota > Metazoa > Chordata > Mammalia > Primates > Hylobatidae > Symphalangus > Symphalangus syndactylus. Next base: position 94,790,862 of record NC_072447.2, read on the forward strand.
CAGACACTAGTTACAGAAAACAGGAATCTATAAACTCATAAAAACTTGCAGAGCAGGGTACAATGGCATGGAGTGGGGAAGGATTAAAGGGGTAAGCTGCTCATACCAAAGAAAAGGAAGAAAATTTGTTTTTTCCCTTTTTAACTTCTGCTTCAGTACTAACAATAGCAAAGACATGGAATCAACCTAAATGCCAAACAGTGGTAGACTGGATAAAGAAAATGTGGTATATGTACACTATGGAATACTACATAGCCATGAAAAGACTGAGATCATGTCCTTTGCAACAACATGGATGGAGCTGAGGCCATTATCCTAAGTGAACTAATGCAGGATTGAAAACCAAATACTGCATGTTCTTATTTATAAGTGGGAGCTAAACTTTGAGTATACATGGACAAAAAGAAGGAAACTATAGAAATCAGGGGCTACTTGAGGGTGGAGAGTGGCTGAAGGGTGAGGATTGAAAAATTGCCTATCAGGTACTATGTATATTACCTGGGTGACAAAATAATCTGTTCATCAGACCTCCACAATGTACAATTTATTTGTGTAAAAAACCTGCACATGTATTTCTGAACCTAAAAGAATAGTGAAAAGAGTAAAATATATTTTAAAAGAAGTTTGGAAATAAATGTCATAAATTACTACCCAAAAATGCAAAGAAAAAGAAAGCACAAGTAAAAATATTTATCTTAGACATCAAATATTACATTATGATAAAAGGAGCCATTTTTGTTAAATCATAAGTTGACAATTATAAGTCAGGTAGGGCTTCCATATCTGGTTGTACATAGTGTTCACTACATAAGTTACTGGCTGCAAACATATATGGGGATTGAGATCCAGCTCATGCTGGAGTACAGAGTGCTTTGTCCTATGTTATTATGAATCTTAATCAATCCATAAAGATATGTGACTGTAACACTATGTAAACTAGTGGGGACATATTTTTCTAACTCTTTCACATGTCTTGTGTACCCCAAACATCACAGAAAATAAATGTAAAACAAAACTATAACCTTAATTTAGATATATTTATGTTTTTCTCTATCCATGCAATATTTGGTGAAAATATCAATCATATACTTGGAAATAATGTATGTATGTTTGAAAGTAATATCTATATAATATATAACTGAAAATTATAAAATCCTTACAATATATGATAATAATCCAACACAATTAGAAAACAATAATAAAATAGCAATAATAAAAAGTGTAAACAAAAAGCATTAACTATGTGGATATCTGAAACCTCCTTATAAAATTTCAATAAAAGAGAATGTCAAAAGTGAAATATAAAAATATATGTAGCATGAATTGATAAAAACACCTTATATCCAAACTTATGAAATGTAATTCTCAAAAAAAAAATTAAAACTTTAAATGTTTTAATTACAAGAAGAAACCAAAAAAATAAGAGTTTGCTACTCTAGAGAAATTAGAAAAAAATGACAAAATTAACCAAAAGAAAGTAAGAAAAAGGAATTAGTTAACGTAACAAATAACATTAAGTTAATAAAACAGTAAATAAATAAATATAATGAATTGGATGTATATGTGGAAATAATTTTCTCTTTTTTATAGTTTAGTAAAATAAATAAATTATTTATGAGGAAAAAAGAGCTAAAATAGCTGATTATATAAATGAGAAAAGACGAGAATCATAACTAGTAATTTAACATTTTTAAGAATTTGATATATGCAGATCTATGAAAATAAATTTGGATACCTTTAACAAAAGAATGATTTCCTAGAAAAATATCAATAGTTAAAGTTAACTTTAAAAATACTTAAATTCAGCAATTGCCACAGCACAGATTAGAAAATTGATTTATAATTTTCTATTGAAAGGGGAACCACTAAAAGATGTATCTTTTCTATCTAATCTAGAACTGATACTAAAAGATGTATCAGTTCTATCTAATCTTTAACATGATATGTTATTGAAATGTTTATTATATTATGAGATAGTAGAAAATGATGAGTAATTCTCTACTATAGTGTATGTGGTCACAATAACTTCAATACTAAAAATTTAATATAGTACAGAAAGAAAACTATAGGCCAATTTCACTTATCAATATAGATGTAAACTTTTAAAACTACATAGTAGATGTAATCCAGCAATATAATGCTGGGTCTCAGAAACTGATACTCCCAAAGTAATATGATGCTTTGACATGCTGAAGCAGAAGTTTCAAGGTCTCTCTGACCTTTCACACCTCTCCGCACCACCCATCTTCCATCACTCCCAAAGCACAGGATAAAGTTAGTCTCCGAAGTTCTATTTTCTGCCTATAGTCCAGATTTCCAAAGAAGAAAACAATTACCTCTGGTCCGTTCTCCGAGTTTCATTAACTGAACTCATATCACAGGAAGAAAAACTGAAGGCTGTCAAAACAGCTGCTCAGACTTTCGTCATAAACCATTGTTTGTTGTATGGGCCCAACAGAGTTTCTGCCAGGTTATTGTATTTTCTTCAAGTCCATTGGACTTTCCTGAAAAAAAAAAATTGCTGCCCTCTGAAAATCATCCATACTTCCCCATCTTCCTTTTCTCTAAGAAGAATGGCATATAAGCATCTGTATGCCATTGGGTGATAGGGTAATCACTCCGTGATTCCCCTCTTCTGCCATGTACACTAATACACTTTAAGTCTTCTCTCCTATTAGTCTACCTTTTCTCAGTTCTCAGTGAACCTTCAGAGGGTGAAGGGTGAGTTTTTCATTTGACCCTACAAGTAGAATGTATTTGAGGAACATAGGGGTGATTCAATATTACATGGTAGCTACTGATCAGTAAAACACATTTTAAAAGTTCAGAATAGACTTTGTCTCAAGAATTTGGCTCTGAAAATCAAAAGAGTACTGACCTTCAGACTATTTTCTCCATCATTGGCTTTAGAATCTCTATCTTAAAATCATTGCTGAGCAATGACTTTTTATTCTTGGCTCTACCTGCACTCTCCCTAAGGGTAATGAATGTTGCTCATTTCATATGTGAAAAAAAGAAAAAAATAATATGAAAGAAGAGTATCATCTTAAAATGTCCAGATTCTTTTTGTTTGTTTTTGTGTTTTTGAGACAGGGTCTCACTCTGTTGCCCAGGCTGGAGTGCAGGGGCATGATCTCAGTTCACTGCAACCTTCACCAGGTTCAAGTGATTCTCCTGCCTCAGCCTCCTGAGCAGCTGGGAGTACAGGTGCACACCACCACACTTGCCTAATTTTTGTATTTTTACAAAATACAAAGAGATTGGGTTTCACCATGTTGCCCAGGCTGGACTTGAAGTCCTGACCTCAAATGATCCACCCGCCTCAGCTTCCCAAAGCGCTGGGATTACAGGCATGAACCACCATGCCTGGTCCCAAAACCTGCAGATTCTATCCTGCTACACAGCCTTATTTTTGGAGAAACTATTAGAAGTTATTTAGTACATCCAACTCTCAATTATCTATTCAAATGGTAGAGACTGATAACTTGGTCAATAAGAATTTATATAACTCTGGATAAAATTTTCACAGGGAATTTTTTTTTTAGATGGAATCTCGCTCTGTTGCCCAGGCTGGAGTGCAATGGCACAGTCTCAGCTCATTGCAACCTCCGCCTCCCAGGCTCAAGAAATTCTCCCGCATCAGTCCCCCGAGTAGCTGGGATTACAGGTGCCTGCCATCACTCCTGGCTAATTTTTGTATTTTTAGTAGAGATGGGGTTTCACCATGTTGAACAGGCTGGTCTCGAACCCCTGACCTCATGATCTGCCTGCCTTGGCCTCCCAAAGTGCTGGGATTATAGGCATGAGCCAACATGCCCAGCCTTACAGAGAAATTTTAACTGAAATTTGATCTAATAAAAGTTTAACATCACGTTAAATTTTTGATATGTGAGGCATAAATTTAAATGAAATCAATGGCTTCTGGCAAACACAAATCTTTCTTTCACTACAGGTTCATTTTATATCTTTTAGCACTCCATATTGGCCCGGGCGCGGTGGCTCATGACTGTAATCCCAGCACTTTGGGTAGCTGATGCGGGTGGATCACAAGGTCAGGAGATCAAGACCATCCTGGCTAACACGGTGAAACCCCGTCTCTACTAAACATACAAAAAAATTAGCCAGGCATGGTGGCATGTGCCTGTAGTCCCAGCTACTCGGCAGGCTGAGGCAGTAGAATCGCTTGAACCTGGGAGGCGGAGGTTGCAGTGAGTGGAGGTTGTGTCACTGCACTCCAGCCTGGGTGACAGAACGAGACTCCATCACAAAAAAACGAAAAAAAAAAAAAAAAGGAACTCCATATTAATGAAATAAAACACCATAGATTTTCTTTTGTCTGGTTCTAATGTTCAACATAATAATTTGAAAGCTTATCTAGGTTGTTTGTATATATCAATATTTTGTTATATTGTTGTGTGACTATACCCATATTCACTGATGTATTCACCTATTCATGTATATTGCAGTTGTTTATATTTTTAGCTACTATGAAATATTTGTTATGAGTAGTTATTTTAGTCTCTTGATGATATATATTTTCATTTATTTTAATTAAAAGTAGAATTACTGGGCAATATAGTAGGTGTGTACTTAACTTTATACAAGGCTGATACACAATTCTACAAATAAGTTGTAGCATTGTGCATTTCTAGAAGTAATACGTGAAATTAGTAGCTCCACATTCTTATCACTTTAGATTATAAATCTTATTAAATTTAGCCTTTTTAGTTTATGTGTAGTAGTATAAAATTATGGTTGTTAGTTGCATTTTTGTGATGAACAATCAAGCTAAACAACTTTCATGTCTTTCAACAATTTTCTCCATTTTTTTATTGCCTGGGCTTCTTAGAAAGTTATAATGTTTTGTTTTACATTTTAGATACCAGGTTTCTTTATCTAATATACAACTTTGAAATATTTTCTTTGGTTCAAGGTTTATTTTTTCCATGCAGAAAGTCAATTTATTCTTCATCATTTGGTAAAAATTTTAGGCTTTTCTCATTTAATGTGTGTGGATCTTTTGTCAAAAATTAGGTGACTACATTTTCTGCATTCAGATATGATATCAAACTATAAGCTAATAATAAAACTTAAGCCCCTCAACCATATCAATGGACCCCCTTCTTGGTCAGTTGCATTCCAAAGACAACCTGAAAAACCAGTTCAGGCCATGATGAGTAGGGGGTGTCAGACATGCCTCAGTGTGCCCTCCTGCCTTTTGGAATTCAGTACCTCTGACCAGCATTAACATCAACACAGAGACTGATAGAACAGACTCTTTAAGTCTGGTAACAGATATTTACTATTTATTATTACTGATGTCTACTATCTGGAGGCTTCATCTGCATGATAAAACCTTGGTCCCCATAATGGCTTATCATAACCCAGACACTCTTTTCTATTGATTCTAGGTCTTTAGATAATATCTCCTTCAACCAATTGCCAATCAGAAAATATTTGAATCCACCTGTGACCTGAAAGCCCCTGCTTCCAGTTGTCCCACCTTTCCAGACCAAACCAATGTATATCTCACATGCATTGACTGATGTCTTATGTCTCATGTCTCTCCAAAATGTATAAAACCAAGCTGTATAGCCTGGCCACCTTGGGCACATGTTCTTATGGTCTCCTGAAGGCTGTGGCATAAGCCATTGGTCACTCACATTTGGCTCAAAATAAATATCTTCAAATATTTTATAGAGTTTGACTCTTTTTGTCAACAAAACCCTAGATATAATTTTAAAAAGCAACTACCTGAGTTATTGAGAGTGAAAAGAGGCAGAAAGACTCATATAGGGGGTGTACCACGGATGAGGGAAGATAGATAGAGAACTCAGTTCATGCCTCCAGGGCCTAGGGCTAATTACAGTCTATAGTGTTCCACTGTGAAGGGAAGATGTGAATCTGAGGAAGCCTAAGAGAATGGAGGAATTTTGGTAGAAAAGAGCCACAAAGGGGATCCCTAAACGTGGTTTACTCGCATCTCTATTAAGGCAATTGAAACATTAACATGCAGACCAGACTCTAATAAACCTAAATAAAGACATAAAAACAGAAATGTGAAGGGAGTTGGAAGTACTGGATGAGAATCAGTATGTGAAACTAATGAAGCAAATAAAAAAAGAGGCAACCTACTAAAACAAGAAACAGAATATTCGTTAGAGAAACATAATTAAAAATAAAAATTATAATGACAATAAATAAATCCAGAAACTAGACAACTTAACATCTGTAATATCATATTACTGAATATATGAAGAACCAAGAAAACAGCACACTGTCTTAAAGAAAATAAAATCACAGCTTGGACAACATAGTGAGATCCTGTCTCCACAAAATAAAATAATAAGTTAGTGAGGCATGGTGGCACACACATGTATTCCCAGCTACTCAGGAGGCTGAGGTAGGAGGATTGCTTGAGCCCAGGAGGTCAAGGCTACAGCGGCTGCAGTAAGCTATGGTTGAGCCACTATACTCCAGCCTACTTGACAGAGAGAGACCATGTCTCAAAAAAAAAAAAAAACAAAAAAATCACAGTGAATTCTGACCTTCAGATGAACAACGTATTAAAAGTAACAGACAAGGATTTAAAAATGTCTATTAAGACTATCCTTAGTGAAGCAAAACAAAATATTTTTTGATGTATAAAATCCTTAGCAAAAAACTAGTCTTAGCAGAGCAACCACCTGAAATTAAAAAATAGTTATGTCAGTATACTAATAGAGAAGAGAAAAGAGAATTCCATAAAATGCTCAATTAAAACAAGAGAAGCCAGAAAATAAATGAAAAATTAAATAAATACATAAATGGACAATAAATAGAAAACATATAGATAATTCAGCCATATCAATAATTACTTTAAATGTTAAAGGTCTAAATGCACCAATTAAAGAACAGAAAATGTCAGATTTAATAAAGAAAAAATGACCTACATATATATTGTCTACAAGAAATCCACTTTAAATATGAAAACAGATAAATTGAAAGTTAAAAAATTGAGAAACATATTCACAGGAAATATGGAGAATTTATAATAACACAGGAAATATGGAGTATTTATAATACTTCAGTGCATAGAAAATTATCAGCGATAATGTGGGGCATTACATAAAGAGAGCAATCTTCCAAGAAGACATGATAATCCTCAATGTGTATGCACCTAAGAAAAATGTGTCAAAACACATAAGATCAAACTGGTAGAACTGCAAGGCGAAATAGAAAAATTCATTATTACATGTGGAGACGCAAACACAAAATCAGTGGAACACAGAAATAGACACTTTTATGATCAGAACAACACTATAGTTACTTTGATTTAGTTGATATTTAAATAGTATACATCTGATAAGTATGGTATATATCATTTTTAAGTACACGTATTTTATTTTATTAGTATAGATCATATACTGGCAATGAAACAAGGCTCAATAAATGTAAAAAGATTAAAATCTGAAAGAGTCTATTTTGCCAAAATAAATTAGAAATGAATTATAATATAAAAAGAAAAATTCCAATTATTTGAAAATTAAAGAACACAATTTTAAATAATCTCTGGGTGGAAGAATAAATCAAACAAATAAATTAGGAAGTATTTTGAAATGACAAAATCATAATAAAATGTATTTAAAATTTGTGGAATGCAACTAAAACAGCACTTATTAGGAATATTCTAGCTTTAAATGCCTATATTAGAAAAGAATAATAATAAAAGTATTAAAAACCAGTGATCTAAACTTCCATTTTGAAAAATTAGAAAAGAATCACAAATTTAACTAAAAAAAAAAAGAATATTAAAAAAGGTCATAGATCGATGAACTAGAAACAAGCAAAAGCAATATAGAAAACCAATGAAACCAAAAGATGATTCCTTTAAAAATGAATTAAATTTTTAACTCCTCAATATCAGAAAATATTGATTTTTCTGTTATTTTCTCTCTAGGTGAAACTTTATGTCCTATTTTCCTTTCACTTCACTATAATCCCTTGGGTAAGTGAGTAAGGGTGCAAGAAAGATACTGGCTTTAAAAAACTTAAAATATAAAATATTTCAGGAATATTATGCTTGTTGAACTAGCATTTGCTTGTATAAGTACAGAAAATGATACATACCAAAAAGTTAATTTTAGTAACCTTGGCAGGAGAGCATTGGAAGTTAGAGAAGCTATTGGCACCGCTAGTATATGACCTTTATACATCTCTTTATGTTTTCAATGGCTACAACAAGCATACAGTACTTTTGTAGTTTAAAAGTATAAAATTAAATACATATATGCATATATTCTAGTTTTATAGTTTAATGAGTTAACATTAAACATAATAATTAGACATTACAGAAGCTTCAGCTATAAAGATTAAAATGTTAAAGATTAATGATCATGTGAAAAAATATCTGAGTGAAAACTATTATGTGAAAGTCATCAAAACAAGTAGACAATAAATTATTATGCTATTTTCTTAAAATACTTTTTATCTGTGACTCTCAGATTAAAAAAAAGCAGGAAATAGTCATTTGAATTTTAGCATAGTTAACCTAAAATTTCTCTTGGAATAAATTGTAAATGAACTGTGGCTGTTTTAACTATAAATAAAGCAAAGGACATTTATAAATCTAAGATTTTTTCTAATTAAATGACAATAGAAGATATAGTGAAAAGATAAATTATAAAATACTATATTAGTTGGACAAACCAAGTTTTGTTAAAATAGATGTAAATATCAAATATCATAAGCTAAAAAAGGAATGATTATATTAAAACTGGAGAAAACTAGTATATATAAAATGTTCATTAATATTTTTAAGAAAAAAAAGTTGCCTAATTTCTCTGACTTTTCCCTTTTTAGACTCCAACTTGTATCGCTAGAATACATAGCTGACCCTCATCCAGTTGAAATTGTTTGCTAAGCATGAGAGCATATTGCATCTTTGAAGGTTGAATTTTTGTTTCTGCAAGGAAACACAACTTTTAGTTTGACATTCTTATTCTAAAAACACAATTTATTCAAAAACAATATCAAGGTTGATAATTTAACCATCATGCTTTTTTTTACTACATAGTTTTTTTTTGCTTTACAAACATTGAAGTATTTTACAAACATTAAGTATGTTAAAAACAAACACCCAGTATATAACCTACTTTTTATATTGTCTTTTGGAGAATTTTTATGCATGGCTGGAAAGGTTGCAATTCTTCATGTATATATTTAGTGAAGTTTGGTATGCATTTGTATTTTTACCCAATAGCAAATATAGGGATATTTCATTGTTCCAAGGATCTTCAAATGGCATTCAAGTTTAGAAATGTATAATTTAAAAATATTGTTATTCAGTGTGCAGGAATGACTGAATACTATATAATGTTAATGCTATGCAAAGTTAAATATCTATGGAACCATTGATGTCTATATTTTCCTCACTTACCAATTTATTCAGCATGGTCTCAGGGAAGTTTCAGTTAGGCAACAGGGTTCTAGTTTTAGGGCATTGAGGTTAAGTTTTCTTAATGAAAAGAAACACAATAAAAGTAGAAGCTACACATAGAACTATCTAAGTTAGGAAACATCTGTACTATTTTGTGTTTCTGCTATATTTTATGTATAATTGCTTAAAATTCACCTGTAAGAAAGGTATATGCTAGAACAATAAAGTGCATCTCAGGTAACCATTTCAAACTTACAAAATATGAAGACATTTTTCTAGAAGGAAAGTGTTTAAAGTCTTGTCAATCCAATTCTTACAAAACTAGGAAAATAATAGCAAGCATCTTTTTTTTTTTTTTTTTTTTTTTTTTTTTGAGACAGAGTCTCACTTTGTTGCCCAGGCTGGAGGGCAGTGACGAGATCTCGGCTCACTGCAACTTCCTCTGCCTGGATTTAAGTGATTCTCCTGCCTCAGCCTCCCCAAGTAGCTGGGACTACAGGTGTACACCACCATGCCTGGCTAATTTTTGTATTTTTAGTAGACACGGGTTTTCGCCATGTTGGCTAGGCTGTTCTCAAAATCCTGACCTCAGGTGATCTGCCCACCTCAGCCTCCCAAAGTGCTGGGATTACAGGCATTAGCCACTATGCCCAGCCAAGCTTCTTCTATAAAACTTTTCTTGGCAGTATTATTTTTGCCTTATCAATATGAGGAACCCTGCCATTTAAATAAACATAAAAGTAAATGAAGTCAAGAAAAATATAAATGTATTAATGGCCTTATTATTTTTAGTTCAAATAACTTTATCTAAATGCTTTCTTACACTAACATACACATTTATACACATACACTGTATTAGTCCATTCTCGCATTACTATAAAGTAATACCTGAGACTGGGTAATTTATTTTAAGAAAAGAGGTTTAATTGGCTCATGATTCTGCAGGCTGTACAGGAAGTGTAGTGGTTTCTGCTTCTAGGGAGGCCTCAGGAAGCCTCCAATTATGGCAGAAGGCAAAGGGGCAGCAAGGCATCCCATGGCCACAGCAACAAGAGAGAGGGTGGGAAGTGGAAGGGCACTATACACTTTTAAACAACCAGATCTCGTGAGAACTCACTATCATAAGAACAGCACCAAGGAGGTTGTGCTAAACCTTTCATGAGGAACAATTCTATGATCCAATCACTTCCCACCAAGCCCTACCTCCAACATTGAGGATTAACCCTACTCTGCAAATGACTTGAAAATAATGGCATCAGTGAATCTTTACAGCTATACACTCTATTTCTATATACATTATAGGGAAGTATTCTCCCCTACAAAACAGTGATCAGTTTACTGATAAATGACTCCTATAACTATTAAAGTGATTATTAATTAAAATTTTAAAAGCACTTCATATTTTCCAAATAATTCTCTAAGATTTCCCTTTCATATTCTTCTATACGATATTGGAAGTAGTCTTTCATTCATGTTTAACCTCTCTAGGAACAATAAAAAAAACTCCAAAAACTAATATTTTAAGGTTATTTCAAATCACATATGCATAGAAACAGTCTTATCTCTTTGTGTAATATTTTTCTTCCATTAGGAAATGTTGTCATTTTTTTAAAAGTGAAATTACATTCTGTATATTTTATATTATATATAGTTTAATAAGGGTCCGGTGATGTTATATACCAAATTCATCAAAAAAGAAATCTAAAAGCCTAACTTCTTAATATATTTTCCTCTCAATGTTTCATTTTTCTTTTTTTATAATCTCTCTTTTTACACATCAGATCTCACCCTTTTTCACATGGCTTTTTATGTCTTTATGTTAATGGAGTTATTGGATTATGCAAATTATGAATATATGCCAACTAATATTAAATATGTGATTGAAACTCTCTTTGAATAGACTAAGTTTTCACCAACAAAATATATCATAACTATTTTATCCACTGGGATCCAATAGTATATTGTTAAAATATATAGACATTTATTATTGTCTATTTACTCAGCTTTATTATCAGTATATTTTGAATGAAAACTATTCTCTATGGTGAAAGAAATTTTATCTGCCTTGCTCTCTATCAAATTCTCAGAACAGAGAACTCTCATGTAATCTGTTGACATGAAAGGACAAAAGAGTAGAGAAAATAGACTGAAAAGTTCAATGAGTAGCGAAAAATATGCTTACCACTCTAAAGTAGCCCATTCTTATACTGCTGTGAAGAAACATCTGAGACTGGGTAATTTATAAAGAAAAGAAGTTTAATTGACTCACAGTTTTGCTGGCTGGGGAGGCCTCAGGAAACTTGCAATCATGGTGGAAGACACATCTTCACAGGGTGGCAGGAGAGAGAATGAGTGTTGAGTGAAGGGAGAAGCCCCTTATAAAATCATAAGATCTCATGAGAACTCACTCACCATCATGAAAACAGCATGGGGGTAACCACTCCCATGATTGAATTATCTCCACCTGGCCCCGCCCTTGACATATGAGGATTATGACACTTCAAGGTGAGATTTGGGTGGGGAAACAGAGCCAAACCATATCACTCTGCCCCTAGCCCCTCCCAAATCTCATGTCCTCACATTTGAAAACACAATCATGCCCTTCCAATAGTCCCCCCAAATCTTAATCCATTCCAGCATTAACCCAAAAGTCCAAGTCCAAAGTCTCCTCTGAGACAAGGTAAGTCCCTACTGACTATGAGCCTGTAAAATCAAAAGCAAATTAGTCACTTCCTAGATACAATGGGGGTACAGGAATTGGATAAATACACCCATTCCAAATGGGGGAAATTGGTCAAAACAAAGGGGTACAGGCCCCCATGGAAGTCTGAAATCCAACAAGGCAGTCAATAAAGTTCCAAAGTGATCTCCTTTGACTCCATGTCTCACATCCAGGTCATGCTGTTGCAAGAGGTGGGCTCCTGTGACATGCCTGCTCCCACTTTGTCTTCCATCATGATTGTAAGGTTCCTGAGACCCTCAACGAAAACAGATGCTGGAGCCATTTTGGTACAGACTGCTGAACCACGAGCTAATTAAACCTCTTCTCTTTATAAATTATGCAGTCTCAGGTATTTTTTATAGCAATGCAAAAATGGTCGAACCCAGAAATCTGGCTCTAAGGAGTGAGGCGTTGCTATAAAGACACATGAAAATGCGGAAGCAGCTTTTGAACTGGGTAATAGACAGAGGTGGGAAGAGACCAGAGGGCTCAGAAGAAGACATAAAGGTGAGAAAATGTTCGGACCTTCTTAGAGACTAGTTAAATAGTTGTGACCAAAATGTTGATAGTGGGTTGGGCCTGGTGGCTCACACTTGTAATCCCAGCATTTTGGGGGGCTTCAGTGGGTGGATCACTTGAGGTCAGGAGTTTAAAAAAATACAAAAAATTAGCCGGGCATGGTGGTGGGTGCCTATAATCCCAGCTACACAGGAGGCTGAGGTTGGGGGGAATCACTTGAACCCGGGAAGTGGAGGTTGCAGTGAGCCGAGATTGTGCCACTGCACTCCAGCCTGGGTGACAGAGGAAAACTCTGTCTCAAAATAAAAATAAAAATAAAAATAAAAATAAAAATAAAAATAAACACTTATAGTAATATGGACAGTGAAGTCCAGGCTAACAAGGTCTCAGATTGAAATAAGAAACTTACTGGGAACTGGAGCAAAGGTCACCCTTGTTATGTCTTAGCAAAAAACTTAGCTGCATTGTGTTCATGACCTAGGAATCTGTGGAAGATTGAACTTAAGAGTGATAACTTAAAGTATCGGGCAGAAGTCATTTCTAAGCCACTAAGCATTCAAGATGTGGCCTAGCTGCTTCTAACCACTTACCACAGATGTGGGAGCAAAGAAAATACTTAAAATTGGAATGCATATTTGAAAGTGATGCAGAGCATAATAGTTCATTATATGCATGATAATCATAGTAAGGATATTTGCAGCTTAGCCACGTGGTAGAAAAAAAGTCCATTTTCAGAGGAAGAATCCAAGTTGGCAGAGCAAGCATTTGCTAGAGGGATTTGCATGACTAAAAGAGAAGCAGGTGCTGAAAGCCAAGACAATGGAAAGAAAGGCCTCAAATGCATTCTAGAAATCTATGAGGCAGCCACTTCCATCACAGGCCCAGAGGCCTAGAAGGAGAAAATGGCTTAACTGGCCAGGCCCAGGGCCCTGCTACCCTGTACCACCCCAGGAGGCTTCTCCAGCTTCAGCCTTGGCTCAAAGGGGCCCACATACAGGTCAGGCTGCAGCTCTGAAGAGTGCAAGCTGCTGTAAGCCTTGGTGGTGCTTTCTTGTGGTGTTAAGTCTGTGGGCACAAGGAATGCAAGAGCTAAGGGGGCTTGGCACCTTCTCCTTAGATTTCAGAGAATATGTCAGAAAGCCTGGGTTTTCAGGCAGAAGAGTAATGCAGGGGTGGATAGCCCCAGAGAAACTACCCAGAGCAGTGCAGAGGGGAAATATGGGGTTAGAGGCTCCACACAGAGTCTCCACTGGGGTACTGCCTAGTGCAGCTGTGGGAAGAAGGCTGCCACCTTCTAGACCACAAAATGGTAGAGCTACAGGCACCTTGTATCCTGAGCCTACAAAAGCCACAGATGCTCAACTCCAACTCATGAGAGCAGCCACAGGTCCGCACCCTGAAAAGCCACAGGGACAAGGCTGTCCAAGGCTTTGGGAGCCCACCCCTCAAACCAGGATGTGGGACATGGAGTCAAAAATTATTTTGGAGCTTTAAGATATAATGCCTGGCCAGGCATGGTGGCTCATGCCTGTAAATCCAGCACTTTGGGAGGCCAAGGTGGGTGTATCACGAGGTCAGCAGTTTCAGAGCGGCCTGACCAACATGGTGAAACCCTGTCTCTACTAAAAATACAAGAATTGGCCAGGCCTGATGGGGTGCACCTGTAATCGCAGCTACTCAGGAGGCTGAGGCAGGAGAATCACTTGAACCCGGGAGGCAGAGGTTGCAGTGAGTCAAGATGGCGCCACTGCACTCCAGCCTGGCAACAGAGCGAGACTCCGTCTCAAAAAAAAAAAAAATATATATAATGCCTACCCTGTTAGGTTTTAGACTTGCATGAGGCCTATTACCTCTTTCTTTTGGCCAATTTCTTTATTTTAAGACAGAAATGTTTACCCAATGCATGTACCACCATTGTTTCTTGGAAGTAAAATATTTGATTTTGATTTCATAGACTCATAGGTAAAAGGAACTCATCTCCACATGAGATCTTGGACTTTGGACATGGTACTTGGCATATTTGATTGAGTTGATGCTGGAACAAGTTAAGACTTTGGGGAAATATTGAGGAGGGATGATTGTATTTTGCAATGTGTAAAGGACATGAGATAGGAGGGGGCAGGGATGCAATGACCTGGTTTGGATATTGTCCCCTCTAAATCACATGTTGGAGGTAGGACTTGGTGGAAGGTGATTTGATCATGCAGGCAGATCCTTCATGAATGGCTTCATGCTATACCATTGGTGATGAGTGAGTTCACATGAGAAGTAACTGTTTGAAAGAGCCTGGCTTGCTCTTCTTAATCTCTGGCTCTCTTGCTCCTGCTCTCACCATGTAATGTGCCTGCTCCTGCTTTACCTTCCACCATAATTGTAAGGTTCTTGAGGCCCTCACCAGAAGCAGATGATAGAGCCATGCCAAGACAGACTAGAAAATCATGGGCCAAGTAAACCTCTTTTCTTTATAAATCATCTAGTCTCTGGAATTTCTTTATAGCAGCCCCAACATGGCTTTAATACATCTTTCTAAAATTTTAAACTGCTATCTGATCTATTATACTATATTATGCCTTAAATAAACATTTATCATGACAAGGGAATTCTCCAACCATGTTTTTAATGTATTATTTTTTTCCTTTACATCATTTCAGTGCTTTCTTGAAGAAATAAAACGTATTTCTTGTGGCAAGCTTAAATGAATTACAGAAAGCTTCAAACTTGTCAGAAATTTATTTTCTTCCTATAACTTTAAAAAAATTTGTGTATTTTCCCTTTGGACTTAAAATAAGAAGCAAGGTTGGAACAAAATAAAGCAACATAATAAAAAAGAAACAAATATATCATTTAAGCTCCTTAAATACATTTGAATTTCTGGAAGTTCAGGAAGCCTGAGTTTTTACTAAGTTGCTGAACCACAATGTAATATTGTAAATAAAATCATACAAAATGTTATTTCTTTCTTATAGAAGGATTGAATCAGTGAAACTGGATTACAAATTTATGTTTCTTAATATTTCATTGCTCTTGAACAGCATATCCTATTACTACAGAATAAACTAGACATTTTGTTTATTTTTTGTTAGAACACAGAATTAGGAAATCATGAATACATTAACATGCAAGTCAAAAGAAGGAAAGTTTAAGTTCCAGATTTTAGACAGTCTTGTTGATTTTATGAATTCAGATAAATACATTTTATTTCTTTTTCTAGATATCCAGAAGAGCAAATACATTACATACACATTTCCATTGCAATTTAAAGTTGAAAAGTTGCTTCTAGCTTTCTGTGCACTACACACATTGCCACAGATCTTGGACAAACCCGTCACCAGGTACTAGTGCAGAAAAAACATTGTTTTCATTTTTTAGATTGAAATGATTGTGTCTTGTAGCTAACACCATTATTGGATCTAAATTGCAGAGGTAATTATGACAACACTAGGTAAAGTGGTTGCTTTCTAATTACATAGTATTGATTCTAAGGGTCCTAATATATTAATACTTTGGTTTAAATACGTATTGAACTTGGAAACTTTACTATAAACTATTTAGCCATTAAACTATTTTAAAAAATAATTTTAACCTTTCTCAACAAAGTTTTTCAAGTGTGGTGTATATTTACATGCCATGAAAATAGTGATACTGTATTTTATGATAGCTCTAACAGTAAGTAATCTTGATGACCTTTTTTTGTGTTTAAGTACCTATATTCCAAGCATACGAGATATATTTTCAGTAAAGACAAGAAAGCATCAACCTTATTTTGGATCACATTTTGAGTCCCATGTGTTTGCCTGACAAAAACCTCACTTTTTTCATATTTGGAACTTTATTATTATATATGTATACATTGATGTGGTTTGGCTGTGTCCCCACCCAAATCTCATTTTGAATTGTAGTTCCCATCATTCCCATGTGCCATTGGGAGGGACCTGGTGGGAGGTAATTGAATCATGGCGATGGATTTTTCTCACACTGTTCTCGTGATAGTGAATAAGTCTCACGAGATCTGATGGTTTTATCAAGAAGAGTTCCCCTACACAAGCTCTCTTGTCTGCCACCATGTAAGACATGACTTTGCTCCTCATTCACCTTTAGCCATGATTTTGAGGCCTCCCTGACCATGTGGCTGTGAGTCAATTAAACCTTTTTCCTTTATAAATTACCCAGTCTCGAGTATGTCTTTATTAGCAGCATGAGAACAGACTAATACATACATATAATTATTTTATAACTTTTAAATATACAAATTTGTAGTTATTTTTTATTTGTCATTCCTAATGTGGTCTTCTACTTGTGTCAATACAGACAGATAGATAGATTAGATAGATAGATAGATAGATAGATAGATAGATAGATAGATAGATAGATATGTATGTCTTTTCTATGGGACATACCTCATTTTTTGGACTTGAGTTTTATTTTTTTTAATTATGCAGCTGATATGACTTTAGTTAGTTAGATTATAGGCCATTCTTTTTGTAACATTTCAATTTAATTGATTTTGCTTTTACTCTTCTTTTCTTTTCAGAGTCTCACTCTGTCGCCCAGGCTGGAGTGCAGTGGTACAAGCTCAGCTCACTGCAACCTCCATCTCCCAGGTTCAAGTGATTCTCCTGCCTCAGCCTCCTGAGTATCTGGAATTACCAGCATGTACCACCATGCCCAGCTAATGTTTTTGTAGAGATGGGGTTTTGCTATGTTGGCCATACATTTATTTAAAGTCAAATAGAACTGTTTAAACGTATTTGTCTATAGCTTATTGGTTTAATTTTTTTTTGAATTATGCTGATGAGGAAAAAAACACTTTGGGGGATATCAGGATGACTTTTGTTTTGATTGTATAGCTATGGATGGTTGTAATCATAGCCTTGGGGTATCTAAACTGTGGCCTCTGTTTTTGTTTTTATTTTATTTTTAATATTGTGTTTATATTGTACCTTTTTGAAATCTATAGTAGTGTAAGAAGAGAGATACAGGTAAACAGTATAGTTTTCCAAGTAATATTCTTTTTCCCAAGCATGATTTATCAAATAAGCTATCTTTCTCGTGCCTATTGAAAATGTCACTTTTATGTTATTCAGAATCTCCTAATGGATTTTAGGCCTATTATGACTTCTCTAGTCTATTCCATTGACCTAATTTATATTTATAACTCAGTACCCATATTTTTATTATTAGAGATTAACAATTGTTTTTAATATGCCCTAGAGCTATTCCTTCTTATTACACATAATTTTCAGAGATATTTTTGGCCAAATCTGAATATGTTTCACATATTAGATTTATTTTTTTAATATCCAAGCTGATTAAAATCACTAAAGGTACAAAGCAAATTTTTAGAGCAACGCTGTTATTTTCTTGTTTATTTCTGTAGGAGTTCAATGAGGTTTTTTTGGCTTTTTAAATCATATCATTATAATTATGAATATACAATTTTATACATTTAAAGTATTTTAGTCTACTACATATTTTATTCTATTTGTGACTAATATAAGCCCTCTTATGTAGACAGCTGTTTGTGCTGTCTACATATATATGTTGCTGGTTTAACCTGATACATTACTCCATGAGAGTTTTCATACATTCCAACACAAAAAGAAATACAATGTTAATCTTATACTTTACTTGCCAAAGTGCTAAAAGAAAACATTGCTTTATGTTTGTGTTTTTTTATAGGGATATATTTATTAACTCCAGTTTCTTTCATATGGGTATATAATTAAAAGTATATCATAAATTATTATTAATTATATATATACACACACCAATAATGAACTAGCTTATAAAAGAAAGAAATCCCATTTGTAATAGCTACAAAAATACCAAGGAATGAATTTAACCAAGGAGATTTAAAAATCTCTACAACAAATACTATAAAACACTAATGAAATAAACGTAAGAGGACACACATAAAATAAAAAGACATTCTATGTTCATGAATTAGAAGAACTGATACTGTCAATATGACCATACTACCCAAACGAATCTACAGACAGAATGCAATTTCTATCAGAATACCCATTAACATTCTTCAAAGATAAAAAGAAATCCAAAAATTTGTATGGAACCACAAAATGACCACAAATAATCAAAGCAATCCTGAGAAAAAGAACATCCTGATGTCACACCACCTGACATCAAAATATGCTACAAACCTATAGTAACTAAAACTACATGATTCTGGTATAAAAGCAGACACTTCAACCAATGGAACAGAATAGAGAGCCCAGAAATAAATCTATGTATTTACAGTTAATTGCTTTTCAACAAAGGAACCAGAAACATACGTTGATAAAAGAAAAACCTGTTCAATAAATGATGCTCAGAAAACTAGATATCCATATGCAGAAGAATAAAAATAAACCCTTACCTCTCACTATATGCAATAACTAGATTAAAATGATTTAAAAACTCAAATGTAAGACCCAAAACTATAAAACTACTAGAAGAAAACATAGGGTAAATGTTTCAGGACATTTGTGTGGGCAAAGAGTTTATAGATAAGACTTCAAAAGCACAAACAACAAAAGCAAAAATAGACAAATAATATGATATCAAACTAAAAACTTCTTCATAGGAAACAAAAATCACCAGAGTGAAGAGATGATCTGCAGAATGGGAGAAAATATATGCAAACTATTCATCTGATAAGGGATTAATATCCAGAATATACAAAGAGCTCAACTCCCAACACTAAAACACAATAATCAATTTACAAAATGGGAAAATTATCTGAATAGATATTCCACAAAAGAAGGCATACAAATGGCTTTAAATAAATTGTCATCTTTTCAAATGTGACCAGACTACATTGAGGAAATTATCCTTACTTCATAAAGCCAATAGACTTGGAAAGTGACTAATCTGGTACGTCGTCTACATGATAGCCTTACAGGATTCTTATCCTTGTAGTTACTAAATAATGTCAGTTTCTGACAGGGTTAGGAATCCCAAGATATTCTGGGATCTTGAGAAGAGAGGAAATTACCGAATTTATACAGATATTACAGGAACAGTCTGAAGGTGAATCCTTGGTTGGGCTTTGCAGCCTCAAGAGACTTTTAAATACCTGACCTAAAATTGCTTATTAAAATGTTTTAGCAAAGCCAACTTTTAAAAAGTCTATATAGCAAGTAACTATTATTACTGTACTTTACAAAAATAATCAGGCCAAATACTAAACTTACTTTGCAAACGAATTAAGTCTTACCAGGATTATCTTTGGTAAAAAATGGGGGCGACTGTAGAGAGAAAAAAAAAAAACAGGTTTTAGGGGAAAATGCTATATTATACCTATTAATAGTCTTTACCTCATTGCTTTTGAGGGTTTATTATCAATCTAAAATTTGGAATTGAATCCTGAAATTTTTTTTAGTTTTCTTCAGTATATGACTATGACTTTCTGAACTAATATTTGCCATTTTTCTCCCACAGCTTTTATTTGAAATCACTGAAATTAAAACTATTATTTCCTGAAATCCTGCAAACTAAAATTGGACAATTTGATATCAACTTCATAGAAATCACTGCAATAGCTTATGTATAGGCAACTTTTATGCCTATAACTGAGTGTACTACTCAGAATTTTCCTGGTTTGCAGTTTGCATCTGGTGTTCACTGGAAACTGCAAACCAGGAAAATTCTGTCAGATTACCACTATCTGTTCTCATGCCATCCAAATATGCCTCAAGCTGAACATCTAACATTCTTCTCAACTGGCTGCTTTTTGAACTCAAAAATTGAGTTTATAGTTTTTTCTAGCCATTGACCTTTGGATTTCTTTTGTTTACATAGAAATACCTTTTATTAAATATCTGGTTGCTCAAATCATATAGAGGCCTGACATTGGTAGAAGACCATCTTCAACACCACTGCCTGAACTGAGACACAGCTTTAACTGTTTAACTGGACTGACCTATTCTGAGACTGAGAGACTGAGTCAATGGCTTATAAGATAATCCACTGACCTAATTTCTGGACTGTGAAAATTCTTAAGGAAGTTTCAGAATGGAGAATGTTGGTGCTAAGAATGAAGGTCTCAGAAGTAGCCTCAGAAGCAATAGTTTCTCTCTGACACTCTCATACCCTTCTGTCTCTGATTCTCATTCTCCCCCAAAGCTAGCCATAGACAGTAGAAGGTGGATCTTAGAAACTCAACTACTTCAAGGTGGGTCATAGAAACCACAAACCCTTTTCTCTAAAGCCAGACACAACACCTAAAATGATTATGTATTCCTTCTGCCACTTTTCTGTGTAAAAATTTGCCATAAAAAAACCACTTGATCGACTATGTTTGATTATAGGTCATCAGACCTCCATTCCAGAGAAGGTTCTGTCTTATCCCGGGAGGAAGGGTTGCTGCACAGAGAGGCCATGAAAAATCTAAACAGACCGGCCTTGCCAGGTTTTTCTACTCAGTCTATTAGAAATACATCATAAACTTTTTGTCCAAACATATGTCTACATGGCATCAATACTTTGCTGTTTATAAGTATAAAAATGGACAGTTTCCCTTATATCTTTGGATCTTCATTCAGAAAGTTCCTGTGTCACGCAAAATTGATCAAATAAATTTGTATGCTGTTCCTCCTATTAATCTTTTTTTTTTGGTTGCTTTTCAGTGAACCTTCAGAGGGTGAAGGGGCAGTATTCCCTTAGTCCTTACAGTACAAATTATTTTTTTTTTAATATATTCACCTTTATGTTTAACCATCACCACGGTCAATTTCAAAACATTTTCCTCACAGCAAAACGAAAACAAGTACCACTTATCAATTACCCTCACCTTCCCTCACCTCCTTCCCTTGCCTTAGAGAAACACTAATCTGCTTTCTGTTTTTATAGATTTCCCAGCACTTGACATTTTCTATAAATGGAATCACATAATGGGCAGGCTTCTGTGAATGGCTTCTTTCACTTAGAAGAATGTTCATCCATGTTGTAGCATGTATCAGTGTTTTACTCCTAAGACAAAATAATATCCTATTTTATAAATGTACCACATTTTTTATACATTTGCTAATTGAACTTTTGGCTTGTTGCTATCATTGGCTGTTCCTACCATTATGAATAATGCAGTTATAAACAATTTTCTAAATGTTTTGGTATGGTCATAGGTTTTCATTTTATCTGCCTCAGAATGTAATCAATGGGTCATCTGTTATTTCTGTGTTGAATCATTTGAGGAACTGCCAGACTCTTACACAAAATATTTGCATCATTTTTACATTTCCACAAGGAGTGTATGAGGGTTCCAAATTCTCCACATCCAAGGAAAAACATTTTTTATTTGACTTTTGATTCTGGCCACCTTAGTGAGTGTGAAGGAATATTTTATTGTGGTTTTCATTGCATTTTGCTGATGAATAATGATGTAATAATGGCTCATTGTCCATTTGTATATCTTCTTTGAAGAAATGTCCATTTAATTTATTTGTCTTTTTGTTATTGAGATGTGTCATTCACATATTCTGTATATATGTATTTTATTTTAGTTATTCTGGGTCATTTTTGTTTCCATACATGTCTTATGTCACCTTAACAATTTCCCTAACTTGCCTGCTGGAATTTTGATTAGGAATACATTGAATCTGTAGCTCCATTTTATTAATGACATTGATAATTACGAGTAGCACTGACATCTTAACAATGCTGAATTTTTCTTTTCATGCAATGTTGTATCTTTCTATGTATTTATGTGTAATTTAATTTCTATCAGTTTCTAGAACCAACACTGTAAAATTGAAGTTATGAGAACATGATTTTGCATTTTTGTGATTTGAAGGAATGGTTGGAAATCTTAAGATCATTTGGCCAATATATTTGATTGGCAAATAATAATTGTATATATTTATGGAGCACAATATGATATTTTGATATATACATATATACATTATAAAAATATTAAATCAAGCTAATTAACATAAACTTTATCTCAACTTTTTTTGTAGTGAGAATGTTTAAAATCTACTCTTTCAGCAGTGTCAAAATACACAATACATTATTATTAACTTGATCTGCTTCCCAGAAATTCAATTACATCACCTTCAAAAATAGATAATTATTGTGCTCTTTTATACATTTATTTATGCTTGACTTATTTTTTAATATGTATTTATGCTTGACTTGACTTTTATATACTTATTTATGCCTGACTTGTTTCTTCTCTATAACTGTAATCTTTAGGACGTCCATAATTAAAGTGCGATAAGCATGAGTAGCATTGTATCATTCTTGACTTTAAGGAAGATGTTTCTAGCTTTTTTGTGCTCATAATTTTCTAGTTAATATATTACTCCATTTTTCAGGGTTGACTTTTTATAAAGAGAAGGTATCAGCAAAGAAAAAAGTTTGCAGAAAAAGAAAACAAAACAAACAAAAAAAAGAAAAAGCAAACAAAAGAAAAACAAATTTATAATAAATAATTGATATAAATGTAGAAGATGAATATCAGAGTTTGAACACTCATGAAAAATAGTCCTAAGAAAAATCTATAATCTCTCCATGGCTTTTTTCAACAAAGAGTTTGATAATGTTTCCACTACAGTTTACATCTATCTTCTATCTTAACAGATAGATAGGCTGGAATGAAATCTAGTCATCCCGTTGTAGTATGACCATTCCTGGATTTAAAATACTCTCTAATATTTAATGCAAATCTATGGACTTCTTCATCCAAGCACAGCACAATACATGTTTTTTAAGCTTACATGGAACATTTACCAAGATAAGCCATATTCTTGGTGATAAAATATACCTTAACCAATTTTTAAAAATATAAATCACTCAAAGTCTGCTGTCAGACCACAATGCAATTAAACTAGAAATCAGTAATGAGAGATGGATATCCCAAAATACTTGGAGATTAAATAATAAACTTATAAATAGCACATAGGTCAAAAATATCAAAAGACATTAAAATATTTTGAACTATATGGTAGAATAATTTA
This sequence comes from Symphalangus syndactylus, assembly GCF_028878055.3. NCBI lineage: Eukaryota > Metazoa > Chordata > Mammalia > Primates > Hylobatidae > Symphalangus > Symphalangus syndactylus. Next base: position 94,814,473 of record NC_072447.2, read on the forward strand.
TATTCATCTGGGTATATGCGCAGTAATGGGATTGCTGGGTTGAATGATAGTTCTATTTTAGCTCATTGAGGAATTGTCCTACTGATTTCCACAATGGTTGAACTAATTTCCACTCCCACCAACAATGTATAAGTGTTCCCTTTTCTCCACAACCTTACCAGCATCTGTTATTTTTTGACTGTTCAGTTATAGCCATCCTGACTGGTGTGAGACGATATCTATTGTGGTTTTGATTTGCATTTCTCTAATGGTCAGTGATGTTGAGCTTTTATTCATATACTTGTTGGTCACCTGTATGTCTTCTTTTGAGAAGTGTCTTTTTGTGTCGTTTGCTCATTTTTCAGTGGGGTTGTTTTTCTCTTGTAAATTTAGGTTTCTTACAGATGTTAGATATTAGACCTCTGTCAGATGCATAGTTTGCAAATATTTTCTCCCATTCTGTAGGTTGTCTGCTCACCCTATTAATAGTTTATTTTGCTGTACAGAAGCTCTTAAGTTTAATTAAATACCACAAAGGCACGCGTGCAAATGTTCATGGCAGCACTACTTACAATAGCAAAGACATGAAATCAACCTGAATGTCCATCAAGAACAGATTTGATAAAGAAAAGGTGGTACATATACACCATGGAATACTATGCAGCCATAAAAAAACAATGAGATCATGTCTTTTTTGGGAACATAGATGGAGCTGGAGGCTATTATCCTTAGCAAATTAACTCAGGAACAGAAAATCAAATGCCACATGTTCTCATTTATAAGTGGGAACTAAATGATAAGAACTTATGAACACGAAGGAAACAACAGACACAGGGCCCTACTTAAGGGAGGAGAGTGGGATGAGGTAGAGGAGGAGAAAGAAATAACTATTGAGTACTGGGCTTGATACCAGGGTGATAATCTGCACAACAAATCCCCATGAAACATGCTTACCTACGTAACAAACCTTCACATGTACCCCCAAACCTAAAATAAAAGTTAAACAAATTGTTTAACTAAATATAAATCAAAAGGCAATTTATCAATATGTGTAGGTTGAAATAAAAACAGTGCTTAGAGAAAAATGTATAGCATTAAACTCATATACAGTTTGAATATCACTTATCAAAAATGCTTGACACCATAACAGTTTCAGATTTGGGATATTTTTTGGATTTTGGAGTGTTTGCATTATATTTACTGGTTGAGCATATCTGATCCAAAATCTGAAATCCAAAATCATCAAGTGATCATTACATTTAAGCACCATGTAGGCCCCAAAAAAGCTTCAGATATTGGATTTTTGAATTAAGGATACTCAAGCTGTATTATAAAAGAAGAAAGATGAAAAATTAATCATTTAAGCTTCCATTTTTGGAAAGTAGGAAAAAAGAGCACATCAAATTTATAGTTAGTAGAAAAAAATTAATAGTATAAATTAGAACAAACATCAAAGAAGTGGAAAACAGCAAATTAGTAGAGAAAATCAAAGAACCCAAAATCTAGTGCTTTGAGAAGATCAGTAAAATCATTTATCCTCTAGTTAGCTGACTGGCAATAAGAGAGAAATAGAGACAGAAAATGTAAATTATTAGACATCACTGCAATTCACATGAACATTAAAACATAATGCAGAAATGCTATGAACAATTCTATGCCTAAAATTTGACAACCTAAAGTGAAGAAATTTCTTGAAAGACACACTCATACAAGAAAACTCACACAAAAAACATGCAAAACTCACACAAGAAAACAGAAGCAATCTAAATCTTTCTATGTCTATTGTATTAGTCCACTCTCCACACTGCTATAAGGACATACTCAAGACTGGGTAATTTATAAAGAAAAGATTTAATTGACTCACAGTTCTGCATGGCTGGGGAGGCCTCAGGAAACTTACAATCATGGTGGAAGGCACCTCTTCACAGGGTGGCAGGAGAGTGAATGAGTAGCAAGTGACGGGGGAAGCCCTTTATAAAACCATTAGATCTCATGAAAACTCACTCACTATCATGAGAAAAGCATGTGGTAACCGCCCCCACAATTCACTTATCTCTACCTGGTCCTGCCCTTGACATGTGGGGATTATGACAATTTAAGGTGAGATTTGGGTGGGAACACAGAGCCAAACAATAGCATCTATTAAAGAAACTGAATCAATAACAAATAATGTTCCAAGAAAAGAAAGCGTGAGGTGGATCAGATGAATTAAATGGTGAATTCTACCCAACATTTAAAGAAGAAATTACACCCATTCTCTACAATCTCTTTCTGGTGATAGAAGCAAAGGGAGTACTTTCTAACTCATTCTATGAAGCCAGCATCACCCTTATAGCAAAATCAGACAAATACATTACAAGAAAAAAAAAACCTAGACCAACATGCCTTGAGAACATAGATGCAAAAATTCCTAACAAAATATTTGCAAATAAAATCCAACAATGTATAAAAATAATTATATCCCGTGACCAAGTGGAATTTATCCCAGGTATGCAAGATTGGTTCAACATTAAAAAATCAACTAATGCTATTAATCATATCAACAGGCTAATACAGAAAAATCACGTGATTATATAAATAGAGGCATAAAAAGCACTTGACAAAATCCAAAACCTATTCATGACAAAAAGTTTTAGCAAACTAGGAATAGAGGGGACTTTTCTCAACTCAATAAGGAATAGCTACAAAAAAACCTACACTTAACATCATTCTTAATAGTGAGAAACCTGAAGTTTTCCCATTAAGATAAGAAATAAGGCAAGATTGTTTGCTCTGATTACTCATTTTTAACATTTTACTGGAAGTCCTCCATAATGCAATAATACAATTAATGGAAATAAAACGTATATAGAGCAGGAGGAAAGAAATAAAGCTGTCTTTTTTTGCAGATGACATGATAGTCAATGTAGAAAATCTGAAAGACTGGGTGAAAAATTAACACTTCCCAAACTAGTAAGTTATCACAGAAAGGTTGTAGGATATAAGGTTAATATACAAATGTCAATTACTATGCTACCTACCATCAATGAACAAGTGGAATTTGAAACTGAATACACAAATCCTACATACCAGCAATGAACAAGTGGAATTTGAAACTGAATACAAAATATGACTTGCATTAACATCCACCAACATTGAAACACTCAGATATAAGTCGAATAAAATATGTATGAAATCTGTACGAGGAAAATAAAATTCTGACGAAGAAATCAGAGAAAAAATAAGTAAATGGAGAGATATTTCATTTCATGAATAGGAAGACTTGATGTTGTCAAGATGTTTATTTCTTCTCAAATTGATTTATAAATTTATTGTAATCAAAATTAAAGTCCCAGCAAGTTATTTGGTGGATATTGGCAAAGTGATTTTATATGGAGAGGCAAAAGACCCAGAATACCTGGCTTAGCCTCATAGGGCACAGAAAAAACTAGTTTGGGAATCTAACCACTCTATTTGAATCTCTAACTTTAGTCATAAAAATAAGTTTGCAACAACAATATGTTCATATTATTTTGCCATACAGTATGATTAACTTGCGTTTTGGAAGAGACATAATATGAGTTTACTAAATATATTACAATGTCCCAACACATTTTAGTCTACTGGGAATTCAGATATACTGACATACATCAGGCTGACTGCCCTACTTCTCATGAAAATGATTCAAAATGGATTTGAGAAGGTCGGTTTCTTTGAAATAAAGATGCACAAGATTTAATGTATAACTATTATGATTATGGTTTGAGTTCTGGGCACACCACTAGTTCGGGCACACTTCCTGACTGGCCTACTTCAAGTTCATTCTCCCATTGGATAACTCTTCTTTCTCTCTTTATTGCTTTCTCCTATCCACCAATATTTTTATGCTTTATTCTGGAGGGCTTAGGTCCATAATCCATCATCATATGCTAATTTGGCCTAAGGCTGCATTCTTTACTGTTTCTTCTTATCCCTTAAAATTCTTCCATCCTGCGTTTCCTTTTCTTAAAGCCGCTTCCTCTTTTCTAGAAGATTGTAGTCAGAAATGGTTCTAGAAAATATTTTCTGTTTTTGTTAATGAAGATATCCTTAATTTTAGATAATATTAATGTAAATAACAGATAGTATAGGTAACTCTTATAACACAACCACATAAATTTAAGACTTTAGGAAAGATCTTAAAATAAAAAATTATTCTGATGATTTCAACTACCAAACCAGGACAGCGAAGGGGCTGGTTTTGCTTTGAACACTATTTCACCATTCTTCAAAAGACAGGATTAAAATAAATGCCTACTTCACTTTTGTCAAATATTAACCTAGAAGCTTCATACATAGACATGTCAGCAATTACGTTATTCCCATTCTGAATCTAAGATATATCTTATCCTAAGGTATGTTTTTAAATCAATAATTATATAATAACATATAAATTCAACTATATTGGGTGCACATATATTTAGGATAGTTAGCTCTTCTTGTTGAACTGATCCCTTTACCATTATGTAATGGCCTTCTTTGTCTCTTTTGATCTTTGTTGGTTTAAAGTCTGTTTTATCAGAGACTAGGATTGCAACCCCTGCTTTTTTTTGTTTTCCGTTTGCTTGGTAGATCTTCCTCCATCCCTTTATTTTGAGCCTATGTGTGTCTCTGCATGTGAGATGGGTTTCCTGAATACAGCACACTGATGGGTCTTGACTCTTTATCCAATTTGCCAGTCTGTGTCCTTTAATTGGAACATTTAGCCCATTTACATTTAAGGTTAATATTGTTACGTGTGAATTTGATCCTGTCACTATGATGTTAGCTGATTATTTTGCTCATTAGTTGATGCAGTTTCTTCCCAGCATCGATGGTCTTTACAATTTGGCATGTTTCTGCAGTGGCTGGTACCAGTTATTCCTTTCCATGTTTAGTGCTTCCTTCAGGAGCTCTTGTAAGGCAGGCCTGGTGGTGACAAAATCACTCAGCATTTGCTTGTCTGTAAAGTATTTTATTTCTTCTTCACTTATGAAGCTTAATTTGGCTGGATATGAAATTATGGGTTGAAAATTCTTTTCTTTAAGAATGTTGAATATTGGTCCCCACTCTCTTCTAGCTTGTAGAATTTCTGCCAAGAGATCTGCTGTTAGTGTGATGGGCTTCCCTTTGTGGGTAACCCGACCATTCTCTCTGGCCACCCTTAACATTTTTTCCTTCATTTCAACTTTGGTGAATCTGAAAATTATGTGTCTTGGTGTTGCTCTTCTCAAGGAGTATCTTTGTGGCGTTCTCTGTATTTCCTGAATTTGAATGTTGGCCTGACTTGCTAGGTTGGGGAAGTTCTCCTGGATAATATCCTGAAGAGTGTTTTCCAACTTGGTTCCATTCTCCCCATCACTTTCAGGTACACCAATCAGATGAAGATTTGGTCTTTTCACATAGTCCCATATTTCTTGGAGGCTTTGTTCATTTCTTTTTACTCTTTTTTCTCTAAACTTCTCTTCTCACTTCATTTCATTCATTTGATCTTCAATCACTGATACCGTTTCTTCCAGTTGACCGAATGGGCTACTGAAGCCTGTGCATGCATCACGTAGTTCTTGTGCCATGGTTTTCAGCTCCATCAGGTCATTTAAGGACTTATGTACACTGGTTATTCTAGTTAGCCACTCATCTAATGTTTTTTCAAGGTTTTTAGCTTCTTTGTGAGGTAATTTATAGATTCAATGCCATCCCCATCAAGCTACCAATGACTTTCTTCACAGAATTGGGAAAAAACTACTTTAAAGTTCATATGGAACCAAAAAAGAGCCCACATTGCCAAGACAATCCTAAGTCAAAAGAACAAAGCTGGAGGCATCACACTACCTGACTTCAAACTACACTACAAAGCTACATTAACCAAAACAGCATTGTACTGGCACCAAAACAGAGATATAGACCAATGGAACAGAACAGAGCCCTCAGAAATAATACCACACATCTACAATTATCTGATCTTTGACAAACCTGACAAAAACAAGAAATGGGGAAAGGATTCCCTATTTAATAAATGGTGCTGGGAAAACTGGCTAGCCATATGTAGAAAGCTGAAACTGGATCCCTTCCTTACACCTTATACAAAAATTAATTCAAGATGGATTAAAGACTTAAATATTAGACCTAAAACCATAAAAACCCTAGAAGAAAACCTAGACAATACCATTTAGGACATAGGCATGAGCAAGGACTTCGTGTCTAAAACACCAAAAGCAATGGCAACAAAAGCCAAAATTGACAAATGGGATCTAATTAAACTAAAGAGCTTGTGCACAGCAAAAGAAACCACCATCAGAGTGAACAGGCAACCTACAGAATGAGAAAATATTTTTGCAATCTACCCATCTGACAAAGGGCTAATATCCAGAATCTACAAATAAACAAATTTACAAGAAAAAATCAAACAACCCCATCAAAAAGTGGGCAAAGGATATGAACAGACACTTCTCAAAAGAAGACATTGATGCAGCCAAAAGACACATGAAAAAATGCTCATTATCACTGGCCATCAGAGAAATGCAAATCAAAACCACAATGAGATACCATCTCACACCAGTTAGAATGGAGAGAACAACAGGTGCTGGAGACGATGTGGAGAAATAGGAACACTTTTACACTGTTGGTGGGACTGTAAACTAGTTCAACCATTGTGGAAGACAGTGTGGCAATTCCTCAATGATCTAGAACTAGAAATACCATTTGACCCAGCCATCTCATTACTGGGTATAAACCCAAAGGATTATAAATCATGCTGCTGTAAAGACACATGCACATGTATGTTTATTGCGGCACTATTCACAATAGCAAAGACTTGGAACCAACCCAAATGCCCATCAGTGATAGACTGGATTAAGAAAATGTGGCACATATACACCATGGAATACTATGCAGCCATAAAAAAGGTTGAGTTCATGTCCTTTGTAGGGACATGGATGAACTTGGAAACCATTCTCAGCACACTATTGCAAGGACAAAAAACCAAACACCACATGTTCTCACTCATAGGTGGGAACTGAACAATGAGAACACTTGGACACAGGAAGGCGAACATCACACACCGGGGCCTGTTGTGGGGTCGGGGGAGGGGGAAGGGATATCATTAGGAGATATACCTAATGTAAATGACGAGTTAATGGGTGCAGCACACCAACATGGCACATATAAACATATGTAGCAAACCTGCACATTGTGCACATGTACCCTAGAACTTAAAGTATAATAATAAAAATAAAATAAAAATAAAAATAGAAAAAAAAGTAAATTCGACTAAAAAGAAAAAAATGCAGTTTCAAGTGGACAAAATGAAAAATTTACATCTGCCTTACTATAATAAAGTGGTAATTTCACCTACCAGATATGGGCAAAAATGGAGAGATGAACCACAGATATTTTGTTTATTTTAGGAAATTTTCAGGGAATTGATATCATTTAACTGTAACTGCTGTGGAAATAATTCAAATGAGAAATGTAAATAGCATGACACTTCAGAATTAGAGAATTCGCTTTGTTAATTTTTGCTTTTGTTTATTTCTGTCTCAACAACAACAATTAAGAATATAAATTGCATTCCACACTGCTACTTTAAAATTTTAGGTTATTTGAGTTTATTGCTCACAAATTCGATTATAGCTCTTCATTAAATATGATTTCAAATTACATACATAGCATAAGTCTTTGCTTCCTGGCAGGGCTGTGGAATAATCAGTTATTTAACTTTTTATAACATTTATTATAATAAATCTGTTATTTAACAGTTAATCAGTTAACTTAATCAGTTAGTCAGTTATAATAGTTATTTAACTTTTTATAACATTTTCACGTATATTTGGTGAAAATAGTTTTATATTTAGGTACATGGGCTTTGAAATTATTGGAATCAGGTAAATCTGGGTTTAAAATCTCAGCTCACTAGATATATTATACTAGTTAGATAATTCACTAGCTGTAAGACATTGAGCCATTTATTTGAATTCCTGATACCTAGTTTCCTCAACTGTAAAATGGGGGTAAATACTTATCTCACAGGCGTGATGAAAACTTAAGTGAGATAAAATATATACAGCATAGTACTCAGAACACAGTGATTGCTTTAAAATATAGGCTATTACAATTTTTTCATCATTCTCTAGATATATTCCCGAATTTCCAAAAACTGGAATAAAATTATATACATCAAAAAACCATATGGTAATCAAATTAGAACTTTTTGTTGAAAGTAACAAAATTCAATCCAAATTACCTTAAGAATCTGCTCTGAATTCTAGGACATACCAAAGTGTTGTCCTAGTAATATAAATATCAATTATATTCTTTTTAAAGCTAATTTGGACTAGGTATTTATCCTGACACTGTATTCTACTTTTGCTCCCCTCTCCCCCTGTGCACCCTCCTACAATATATTGGAGACCTGAAAAACAACTTACACATTAATCTATTTAAGGTTTTGTAATTCATGAGACAGAAAGGAAATTTCATAAATCGTAGAGATTACTGGTGCATTCTCACGGCTGCTTCACTTGTTCTTTCAGATAGAAGGAAGCCTGCACTTTCCGTATGTGCTGTGTTTTTGTGAGATCTTGCAGCTCTTTCTGGGTAAAGAACCATGAAGGAAAGCAGTGTGTGTGTGTGTGTGTGTTTGTGTGTGTGTGTTTGTGTGTGTGTGTGTGTGTGTGTGTGTGATTTCTATGCTGATTTCAATAAGATTTCTCGTAATTATTCCAAATCGCTCTGGTTTAGGCCATGTGTTTCAAATACTGCAGTTAGAAGAAAGTAGTGCTTTCTTCATCCTGAGTCATTGAGTTTGGAATAATCTATTCTCTTTCCATGTGAAATATGTAGTAAGCAAGAGGCAATGTTGTATTATAAAGACACTGATTTAGGGAGAGGTTGTTTGTTACTAGAATATAACCTAATTTACATTAACAAATATATTCACTGTCAAATTCAGGCTTTATTTTATACCTCTACTATAAGGCAATATTCAGAACCAACAAATCACAACAACAACAACAACACACAAACACACACACAACACATAAAGCAATTTATAAATTAGATATCTACAAGCCTAATTAAAAAACAATTTAATAAATCCAGGACAATCTCATACCTAAACTTGTTTTATGATGAAATTCTGGGACAGACTTGAATGATGTGAGCATTGCTATCCTGAGATTTATTTCAATATTTGTAACAATTTAAAAGCAATTTTGATATTCCATACAGGTCCTATATTTCTAATGCCAAACATTTTAGATAAATATATTATGGGGAATTCTCCCTATTCATAACAACCATTTTTTACCAAAAATACTACAGCACTTCTCAAAATTCCTCTAATCTAGGTAAATATTAAGTGAAACCCAGCTTTAATCCATACTATTATTTAATGACAGCTATTTTATCACATTTACATATGAATATAAGCAACAGTTCTGACTAAAGAGGAAAGTCTGTTAAAAATGAAAGTTACAACTCAGGTGTTAATGTTCCAACATATTTATATACTTCAGTGTCCATAGAATGCTTCTAAATTATTCTTTTAATGAACTTACAGCTCCCCCAAAAATATTATGAAAGCAAACTGTCTCTTTTTGCTTAATGTTCCATAGAAGTTAAAATATTTTTTGCATGTTGAAAGATTATGTGTATATTAATTTCATTATGAATTTTTAATATTACTCTCACTGAATTTAGACATAGTGAAAGAGGAGCAAGATGCATAAATATATTATTGTATTCACTTTGCTTAATTCCACACATGCATATAAGTGTTACTTAGATGACATTGATATGAGGGCAAAATCTCTTTATTTTTTCCTATGCTTACATATTAAACATTCTATTTTGTTTCCTAAAGCATATAGGTCAATAAATGAAAGGCATTAAAGAACAGAGAGAAAAGTTACCTGATTTTTCAAGAGATTATCTGGTACTTTTCTGGAGAATACAATTTATAGCAAAGTTGGAAACATGCGTGGAACCAATATACCAACAAAGATGCACATAGACAGCTAAAAACTAACTAGAGCATTAACCTTCAGTCAAGTATCAGAATATTTCAAAATATTATATGTAGATTAGTTGCTTAGAAGATTGACCCTTCATGTACATATTTCTTGGCATGATGAAATTCCAGTAACTGCTTGTCAGATAATACATTTACTCCAAAAAACATTTTTTGTTGTTTTTGATGAATTCAGCTTTTATAAAATGTAGCTTCACTTGCCTAGTTGTGCCCATCCAAAACAAAGTGGAAAGTAAGAGAAGAAGGAGGAGGAAGAGGAGGAAGACAAAAAGAAGCCGAAGGAGGAAGTAGAAGGAAAATAGGGAGAAGGAGAAAGAGAGCAATAACAGCAGAAGAAAAGCAGCCAAGTCCTTTTATTTTTTTTGAGACGGAGGCTCGCTCTCCGTCGCCCAGACTGGAGTGCAGTGGCGCGATGTCTGCTCACTGCAAGCTCCACCCCCCGGGTTCACGCCATTTTCCTGCCTCAGCCTCCTGAGTAGCTGGGACTACAAGCGAAAAGCAGCCGAGTTGTAATTCCTTTTCACTTCTGCGACTGGTATTACCCATTGTAAGTACATTCTTCTGTCCCTGTACAGTGAGGAAGATTTAGACATAACATGTGATTATAAATTAAAGAAAGCAAATTAATCTTTCTAATCATGAACTGCATGCTTACTCTCTATTTGCTCATTCTTATCCAATGATTCACAGTATCTGTAAGATTAATTTAAAAAAACTATAGTTGAAAATAATTAAAAATAAAACACCAAATAATGAAATACAACATTAAATTGAACATATCTGAATATTAATTTGGTGTCCTACACAAACGTTCAAATAATAATTTGAAGATTTGAATGAGGCACCTAACGTACGTAAAATTCAACTTCCTCAGTAAATCATCTATAAAATTTATTATGTTTTCTTTAATTAGTTTTGTTTGCTGCCATCTTTCATAAAACAAGAAATCCTGGTAGGGTACCTTACTAGATATTACTTGTTTAATACACAGTGCTCATATATGCTAATTTTCATTTGTGAAAACTTAATGATCAATCTTTAATAATGTCTTGTGGTAATTCATTTTAGAGTACAATTTAAATAAACATGGATGAATTTTTCTAAACAAACCTTTGTCTCATATTGAATAGGTATTTTAATTCTCTATAGGTACAAACTAATCATTTTTTCCCATGAACATAAAAATGTGGTGGCAAATTAAAGATTTCTGATTATAGAGTTTCATTTTGAGAACTAATAATTCTTTTAAATATTAATAGATTATGTTAATTTTTTAATTTTAGAAAAATTGAACCAAGGCACTCATTGTGTAAGATAAAAGGACATCAAAATGTTTTTGTTTTCTAATTTTTAAACAAATATTTTTTGTCTCTAAATGTCTGAAAATGCAAATCCCAGATTTTAAGAAAATTTATAACAAAATCAAGGGATCTTACACCATTTAGTACATAGTATCAAATCACTATTGCTCTGTATTTTGTCATTTCAATTCACATATGTCACAGTGAGATTGGTAGGATTTTTTTTTCATAGTCTAAAGAGGTAATATTGTTTGTCTTAGTAATGACTATTTGATTATGTTTGCCCACAGTATATACCTTAAGTCTTATCTCACAATTTCCTAAGGCTAATTTTAGCACCCTGAAAGGGAGATATTTTGCATTTTAATGCTGATTCATTACTAACAGGTGAGACTTAACTATTGCTCTTAAAAATTGTTATAAGTATGATGTTCACAACTGTGACCAACATATAAAAAATACTAATATCTGTAACGAAGTGACTATAGGGACATAGATACATTGTAATTTTCCTCAATGTTCAAAATAATTTTAATGGTTTTCATTTCTAAATAAATAGCATTTTAGCTATTTGGGCTGTCAAAGCCTTGGAAGTCAATTTGGCTATATTTGCTCTAGGTGGACAAAATCACATTATTCCACAACTGGCGAAATCTGTTTGCTTGTGATTCTTTTTTTTTTTTTTTTTTTTTTGAGACGGAGTCGCTCTGTCGCCCAGGCTGGAGTGCAGTGGCGCAATCTTGGCTCACTGCAAGCTCCGCCTCCCGGGTTCATGCCATTCTCCTGCCTCAGCCTCTCCGAGTAGCTGGGACTACAGGCACCCGCCACCACGCCTGGCTAATTTTTTGTATTTTTAGTAGAGACGGGGTTTCACCGTGGTCTCGATCTCCTGACCTCGTGATCCGCCCGCCTCGGCTTCCCAAAGTGCTGGGATTACAAGCGTGAGCCACCGTGCCTGGCCTTGCTTGTGATTCTTGAATAGCAAGCATAGAATTTCCTTTCTTATTAGATTTGCTCAGGTTGGCAGACACTGTAAAATCAAATATACACATTTTAAAAATTAAACAACTATTCCAACTCCCATGGCATATAACACGTAACACAGTTCAGGATATATTTCATTAGTGGAACACATAATAAATATGATTCATGTAGTGCTTCAAATGTGCCAGCAACTGCTATATAAACATTAATCCATTTAATTATCACAGTGCCACCATGAATATGTACAGTAAATATCTGCACAAGTGAGGAAACTAAGGTACAGATGGGTTAATTTGCCAAGAACATAGTTCAAGTTAGTACACGAATTAAATACATGATTTAAAATCAGGTAATATAGATCTGGAGTTCAAGCTTCTTATCTTTTTATTGTATTGCTTAATCTAAAACAAGATTATTCATAAAAAGCTTAAAACATGTCATATTGTGCTAAGAATATCTGGAGGCCTTTGCAGCTATTTTTTTTTTTATTTCAACAGGTTTTGGGGTAACAGGTGGTGTTTGGTTACATGGATAAGTTCTTTAGTGGTGATTTCTGAGGTTTTGGTACACCCATCACCCCAGCAGTGTACACTGTACCCAGTGTATAGTCTTTTATCCCTCACTCCACTCCCACCCTTGCCCCTGTGTCCCCAAAGTCCATTGTATCATTCCTATGCTTTTGCAACCTCATAGCTTAGCTCCCACTTATGAACGAGAACATATGATATTTGCTTTTCCATTCCTGTTACTGCACTTAAAATAATGGTCTCCAGTTCCATCCGGGTTGCTGTGAATGCCATTATTTTGTTCCTTTTTGTGACTGAGTAGTATTCCATGGTATATGCCACATTTTCTTTATCCACTCCTTAATTGATGACATGTAGGCTGGTTCCATATTTTTGCAATTGCAAAATGTACTGCTATAAACATGCATGTGAAAGTATCTTTTTTGTATAATGACTTATTTTCCTCTGGGTAGACACCCAGTAGTGGGATTGCGAGATCCAATGGTAGATCTACATTTAGTTCTTTACAGAATCTCCATACTATTTTCCAAAGTGGTTGTACTGGTTTACATTCCCACCAGCAGTGTAAAAGTGTTCCATTTTCACCACATCCACATCAACATCTATTAGTTTTTGATTTTTTGATTACAGCCATTCTTGCAGAAGTCAGGTGGTATTGCATTGTGGCTTTGATTTGCATTTCCCTGATCATTAGTGATGTTGAGCATTTTTTAATATGTTTATTGGCCATTTCTATATCTTCTTTTGAGAATTGTCTATTCATGTCCTTAGCTCATTTTTTGATGGGACTGTTGGTTTTTCTTGCTGATTTGTTTGACTTCCTTGTAGATTCTGGATATTAGTCCTTTGTCAGATGTATAGATTGAGAAGTTTTCTCCCACTCTGTAGGTTGTCTGTTTACTGTGCCGATTGTTTCTTTTGCTGTACAGAAGCTTTTTAGTTTAATTAGGTGCCATCTATTTATATTTGTCTTTGTTGCATTTGCTTTGGGGTTCTTGGTCATGAAGTCTTTGCCTAAGCCAGTGTCTAGAAGGGTTTTTTCCTATGTTATCTTCTATAATTTTTATGGTTTCAGGTCCTATATTTAAGTATTTGATCCATCTTGAGTTGGTTTTTGTGAAAGATGAGAGATGAGGATCCAGTTCCATTCTTCTACATGTGGCTAGCCAATAATCCCAACACCATTTGTTGAATAGGATGTCCTTTTCCCACTTTATGTTTTTGTTTGCTTTGTTGAAAATCAGTTGGCTGTAAGTATTTGGCTTTATTTCTGGGTTCTCTATTCTGTTCCATTGGTCTATGTGCCTATTTTTATACTGGTGCCATGCTGTTTTGGTGACCATGGGCTTGCAGTATAGTTTGAAGTTGGGTAATGTCATGACTCCAGATTTGTTCTTTTTGCTTAGTCTTGCTTTGGCTATGATGGCTCTCTTTTGGAGGTGCCATATACATTTAGAATTTTCTTTCTAGTTCTGTGAAGAATGATGGTAGTATTTTGATGGGAATTACATTTAATTTGTTGATTGCTTTTGACAGTATATCATTTTCACAATATTGATTCTACCTATCCATGAGCATGGGATGTGTTTCTACTTGTTTATTTTGTTTATGATTTATTTCAGCAGTGTTTTGTAATTTCCTTGTAGTGGTCTTTTGCCTCCTTGGCTAGGTATATTCCTAAGTATTTTATTTTATTTTATTTATTATTTTTGCAGCTTTTGTAAAAGAGGTTGGGTTCTTGATTTGATTCTTACCTTGGTATCTGTTGGTGTATAGCAGTGCTACTGATTTGAGTATATTAATTTTGTATCCTAAAACTTCTGAATTCACTTATCAGTTATATCAGCTTTTTGGATGAGTCTTTAGGGTTTTCTAGGTATAAAATAATATCGTCAGCAAACAGTGACAGTTTGACTTCCTTTTTACCAATTTGGATGCCCTTTATTTCTTTCTCTTATCTGGTTTCTCTGGCTATGACTTCCAGCACTATATTGAATAGAAGTGGTGAAAGTGGACATCTTTGTCTTGTTCCAGTTCTTAGGGAAATGTTTATGTTTTTCCCTGTTCAGTATAATGTTGGCTGTGGGTTTCTCATAGATAGCTTTTATTACATTAAGTTATGTCCCTTCTATGCCGATTTTGCTGAGGGTTTTAATCATAAAGGATGATGGATTTTGTCAAATGCTTTTTCTGCATCTATTGAGATGATCATGTGATTTTTGTTTTTAATTCTGTTTATGTGGTGTATCACATTTATTGACTTACTTGTGTTAAACCATCCCTGCATACTTGATATGAAACCCACATGATCATGGTGGATTATCTTTTTATATGCTGAAGGATTTGGTTAGCTAGTATTTTATTGAGGATTTTTACATCTATGTTCATTGGGGAACTTGGTCTTTAGTTTTCTTTTTTTCCCATGTCCTTTCTTGGTTTTTGGTATTAGGGTGATACTGGTTTCGTAGAATGATATAAGGAGGATTCCTTCTTATTCTATCTTGTGGAACAGTGTCAATAGGATTGGTACCAATTCTTCTTTGAATGTCTGATAGAATTCAGCTATAAATCCATTTGGTCCTGGACTTTTTGTTGTTGTTGTTGGCAATTTTTATATCACCATTTCAATCTCACTGCTTGTTATTGGTCTGTTCAGTTTCTATTTCTGGTTTAATCCTGGTTTAATCTAGGAAGGTTTCATATTTTCAGGAATTTATCCATATCCTCTAGGTTTTCTAGTTTGTGTGCATAAAGGTGTTCATAGTAACTTTGAATGGTCTCTTGTATTTCGGTGGTATTGGTTGTAATATCTTCCATTTTCTTTCTAACTGATCTATTTGGATTTTCTCTCTTTTCTTTGTTAATTTCACTAATGGTTTATCAATTTTATTTATCTTTTCAAAGAAAAAGCTTTTTGTTTTATCTTTTGTATTTTTCTATTGTTTCTTTCGCTTTCATTTAGTTCTGCTCTTATCTTTGTTATTTATTTTCTTCTGCTGGTTTGTGGTTTGGTTTGTTCTTAGTTCTCTAGTTCCTTGAAGTGTGACTTTAGATGGTCTATTTGTGCTCCTTCAGACTTTTGGATGTAAGTATTTAAGGCTGTGAACTTTCCTCTTAGACATGTTCTGCTGTATCCCAGAGATTTTGATAGGTTGTGTCACTATTATCATTCAGTTCAAAGAATTTTTTTATTTCTATTTTGATTTTGTTATTGACCCAAAGATCATTCAGAAGCAGGTTATTTAATTTCAATGTATTTTCATGCTTTTGAGGGTTTCTTTTGGAGTTGGGCTCCAGTTGTATTCCAAAGAGGTCTGAGAGAGTACTTGATATAATTTTGATTTTCTTAAATTTATCGAGACTTGCTTTGTGTCCTATCACATGGCCTATCTTGGAGAATGTTCCTTATGCTGATGAATAGAATGTATATTCTGCAGTTATTGGGTAGAATGTCTGTAAATATCTATTACATCCATCTATTCTAGGGGCTCACCACAACCTCTGCCTCCCAGGATCAAGCAATTCTCCTGCCTCAGCCTCCTGAGTAGTTGGGATTACAGGCATGCACCACCACACTTGGCTAACTTTTTGTATTTTTAGTAGAGACGGGGTTTCATCATGTTGGCCAGGCTGGTCTCGAACTCCCAACCTAAGTGATCCACCCGTCTCAGCCTCCCAAAGTGCTGAGATTACAAGCATGAGCCACGGCCCCCAGCCCCTCTAGGGTATAGTTTTAGTCCATTTTTTTGTTGTTGTTGTTAATTTCTGTCTTTTTTTGTCACTGTTGTTAACCTGCCTAGTGCAGTCGATGGAATACTGTAGTCCCCCACTCTTGTGTTGCTGTCTATCGCATTTCTTAGGTCCAGCAGCAATTGTTTTATGAAGTTGGGAGCTCCAGTATTAGGTGCATATATATTTAGAATTGTTATATTTCCTTGTTGAACAAGTCATTTTATTATTATATAATCCCTCTTTGTCTTTTTTAACTGCTGTTGCTTTAAAGTGTGTTTTTTTCTGATATAAGAACAGCTACTCCTACTGGCATTTGGTGTCCATTTGCATGGAAAATCTTTTTTCACTCCTTTCCCTCAAGTTTATATGAGTATTTATGTGTTAGGTGAGTATCTTGAAGACAGCAGATACTTGGTTGGTGAATTTTTAATCATCCTGCCATTCTGTAACTTTAAGTGGAGAATTTAGGCCACTTGCATTCAACTTTAGCATTGAGACGTGAGGTACTATTCTATTCATTGTGCTATTTGTTGCCTGAATATCTTGGATTATGTTCACTGTGTTATTTTTATCTATGTCCTGTTAGATTTATGCTTTAAGGAGGTTCTATTTTGGTTTATTTTGAGGTTTTGTTTCAAGACTTAGAGTTTGAAACAAAACAGCTGCTTTTAGCAGTTCTCGTAGTGCTGGCTTGGTAGTTGGTGAATTCTCTAAGCATTTGTGTGTCTGAAAAAGACTATGTATCTTCTTATTTATGGAACTTAGTTTCGCTAGATGAAAAATTATTGGCTTATAATTGTTTTGGAGGCTAAAGGACCCCAGTGTCTTCTGGTCTGTAGAGTTTCTGCTATTAATCTGATAGGTTTTCCTTTATAAGTTACCTGATGTTTTTGCCTCGCAGCTCTTAAGATTTTTTTCTTCATCTTGACTTTAGATATTCTTTAGACTGTGTTCCTAGGTGATGATCTTTTTGTGATGAATTTCCCAGGTGTTCTTTAAGCTTCTTGTATTTGGAGGTCTAGATCTCTAGCAAGACTGGGGAAGTTTTCCTCAATTACTCCCTCAAATATATTTTTCAAACTTTCTGATTTCTCCCTAGAGAACAGCGATTATTCTTAAATTTGGCCATTTAACATATCCCAGACTTTTTGGAGACTTTGTCTTTTTAAAAATTTTTTTTGTCTTTGTAGGATTGTGTTAATTCAAAAGCCTTGTCTTCAAGCTCTGAGTTTCCTTCTTCTACTTGTTTAACCTATTGCTGAAATTTTCCAGGGTCTTTTGCATTTCTGTAAGTGTGTCCTTCATTTCCAGAAGTTCTGATTGCTCTTTTATTTATGTTATGTATTCATTTGGAGATTGTTTTTGTCCATATCCTGTAACTTTTAAAAAATTTCTTTGAGTTGGTATTCACCTTTCTCTGGTGCCTCCTTGAGTAGCTTAAAAGGCGACCTTCTGAATTCTTTTTCTGGCAATTCAGATATTTCTTCTTGCTTTGGATTCATTGCTGGTGAGCTAGCATGATCTTCTGGAGTGTTAAAGAACTTTTTTTTGTCACATTACCAGAACTGTCTTTCTAGTTCCTTCTTATTTGGGTAGACTATGTCAGAGGGAAGACCTGGGGCTCAAGGGCTGCTGTTCAGATTATTTTGTCCCATGGAGCGCTCCCTGGATGTGGGTGCTCAGGGATGTGGCTTCCTGAGAAGTGAACTGCAGTGATTGTTATTTTTCCTCTGGATGTAGCTGCCCAGCTACTCGGGAATGTCTGCAAAGAGACCTGTGATGTGATCCATCTTCAGGTCTCTCAACTTTGGATACCAGCACCTGTTCTGGTGGAGGTAGCAGGGAAGTGAAGTGGACTCTGTGTGGGTTCTTGGTTGTATTTTTGTTTATTGTGCTAGTTTTGTGTTGATTGGCCTCAAGCCAGGAGGTGGCGCTTTCAAGAACGCATCAGCTATGGTAGTATAGGGAGGATACAAGCTTGCCTAAGGTCACATAGATTAAGTTTCTCAGGCAGCAGGCAGGCCATATAGCTCCCAAGCGATTATATTCTTTTTCCTCAGCTACCAGGAAGGGTAGAGAAAGACCATTAGGTGCGGGCAGGGTTAGGTGTGTCTGACTCCCTTTGGGCCAGGCTTGCTGAGGCCGCTGTGTGGGATTGGGGTGTGGTTCTTAGGCCAATAGAGGAATGTTTCTAGGGGGATTATGACTGCCTCTACTGCATAATGCAGGCTGCCAGGGAAGTGGGGGAAAGCCAGCAGTTACAGGCCTCACCCAGCTCCTATGCAGCCCAAAAGGCTGGTCTCACTCCCACTATGCCCCCACCATCAGCACCGAGTTTATTTCCAGGCAGCTGGTGTGCAGGGCTGAGGACTTGGCTCCAGGCTCCAGGTCTCCCAGCTGTGAAAGCAAGCAGGGCCTTTAGGTTTCATGCTTCCCCACCAACCACAACTTCTGTGCTGTGATTCCACTCCCCAGTTAACCCTCTCCCCCAGATTATGTCGAGGAAACTTTGTGTTCCGTCAAAATTGTTACAAAGTTCAGTTGGCGGTTTCCTCCTCCCTGTGGTCTTTCCCCAATTCCACTGGCGGCCTTCCCCAAGGATCCTTGTGAGATAAAGTCAGAAATGGCTTTCCCAGAAACCAAGAATGCCAACAGGCCTCTTCCCACAGCTTTCTCTATCCCTGTATTTTGCTCAGCTCTCTAAGTCCATCTCAGCTCCAGGTAAAGTCAAATCCTTCTCCCATGATGTGGACATTAAGGTTCCCCAGTGAGGATGTTTGTTTAGGGGCAGACGATCCCCCTTTCACATTTTCACACTTTGGGCACTCACAGTTTTTCGGCCATTTCCTGGAGCCTGAAGTAGCAATTCACTTCTTTCAAAGGGTCTGTGGATTCCTTTGGCTTTCCTGATATGGTCCTGCTGTGGTTCTTCAAGCAAAAGTTTTGGATATGGGTCTCCACACGCTGCTCTGTCCATGTAAGTGGGAGCTGTAAGTTAGTCTTTCCTCCTACCCACCATTTTCCCAAAGATCCAGCCTCTGAAACTTTGTTATTTATATCTTTCTTTTATGAAACTATCACCTGTCTACTTCTTCAGAAGAATGAGTTCGTAAATTTATTCCTTTGTTGTGTTATTCAATAAGCCTGGTACAAATTTTAGGTATAAGTTCTAGTCAGACATACCAGTTTTGAACCATAAAATCGTGGCACTTGTGTATTTTTTTAGTAGTTTTACAGCATGCAACAAAATATCTGTTACCAATGATAACTGAAGTGCCAGTATTTTGAAATAATTTTCTGTCTATTACATTGAACTCTGCATTTTGCCCATAAAGTCACTTTTAGTTATTTGCAACCCACCATTGTAACTGATATGCCTTTAATAAGAATAGAAAGTATATATTATACTGCCTCATTTTGCACAAAATTAAGCATTTTCTTATTTGCTAAAATCTTACCACATTCATGACAATATGACAAGATGGTCAATAGCATGTCATCAGTATTATGGTAGAAAAAATTAGCAAATATCCAGTCTTAGCTCATAAATATGCAAGCAGCTAGGGACTTCTTTTTTGTCTCCACATAAAGTATATTTTTTGATATCCTGATAGTTATTGCAAATCATATATCCCAAATCAAAATAGTCTTGAGTATATTCAGGATGCTAAATGTAGCAGGTAAATTTTCCTGTGGTCCTTACGTAGACTTGGTAGTATCAGCAATCAGTCACCACATCGCTCTATCTGCTGGTAGGTGGCTGTCATAAGAAAATACCTCAGGTGATTACAAACTCTTACAGTCTCCTCCTTTTCCATGTATTTTTCCTAGTTTTCAGGTCTATATGTAATAGTGCTTATCACATAATTTCAGTCTGTCTATATTCAAATTGCCGTTTCTGTGGTCTTTTGAACCACAGTACACAATCGTGTCACCAGTGATTCCACATGTTAGAAGTCCATATTTTATAACAGACAGCTTATTACATGTCACACTATATGAATGACCTTGTGCTTCTCTCTCAAAGTGGAAACTCTATATAACAGTTGCTGTTACTTGGTGAAGTCCCTGAAATTGCTTACCTCTATCCACAGTTTGCCAGAGACCTTTGAATTTCTAGGGTTTTTTTCACCATATTTTAAATGTATCTCAGGGAATTAGGCTGTTGTGTGTCAGTGTTAGGTTTAGCCACAGCCCGCTGGATTGCTAGAAAACCTATTTCAGCCCCTGCTGCCTAGAAATTCCAGATGAAAAATTCCTTAAACCTACTTTATTTCTCCTAGTACATTTTCATGGTGATCTAGAGACAGCATTCCTTGTATTAGCCAGGCTTCTATAAAATATTATTCTTGGCCAGGTGTGGTCACACACACCTGTAATTCCAGCACTTTGGGAGGCTGAAGCAGGTGGACACCTTGAGCCCATGAGTTTGAGACCAGACTGGGTAACATGGAGAAAATCCATCTGTACAACAAAAAGCAAAAATTAGTAAGGCATGGTGATGTGTGCCTGTAGTCCCAGCTACTCCGGAGGCTGAGATGGGAGGATCATCTTAGCCAGGGAGGTCAAGACTGCAGTGACCCATGATTGCACCATTGTACTCCAGCCTGGGCGACAGAGTCAGACCTTGTCTCAAATTAAAAAAAAAAAAAAAAAAGATAGTCTTGGTAAATCAACAGATTTAAGAAAAATATTTGGGAGTTTTCCTACATTAGTGTAATGTAAAATTTAATATAGCTTAATATAAGAAATAAATCAAATAAAATATAAGTTTAGGAAAAAAAATGGAGACTAGTTGTACCTACTTTCAGTTCACCAGTGGCTATACACTAGACAATATCAGTCTTTATTACACTATTGAATACTGAGTGTGTGTAAGATACAAGATGCTAGATCTGCTTATCAGAAGTATATAAAACTCCACTGAATACATTGTGGACATTCAATAAATATTGCAAGATAGCAGTGTGTCGAATTGTACAGAAGGCATATTTGCTGACTGAAAAGAGAGAGAATTGTTAGATTTGTTTACTGTAAATGCCAAGGGACTTGGTAAAATTTTGCTATGCTAGAACTTATTTATATGTATTACTTCATATAAAGAGAATTGTTCAAAGACATGATGGAGGGGAGTTAGGAACATAGACACAACTGAACTTAACCTGTGTATTTCAGTGCCCATCAATACAAGGCTATGGCTTCTCTCTTGAGATAGATATCTGTTGTCTCTTGAGGAACCTTTTTATTGTTAAAAGAAGTTTCTCTTTGGCAATCCATCAAACATAGCAACTTTCAGGAATATCCTTCTGAAATGACTCTAGTGATTGTGTTTACACAACCAGACTGTGTTAGTCGCACTTTCTCTTTTCCAAACATTTTCTTGAATTCAATGAGAAAATATATAGTTTGTATTTTTCAATGAGTTTTCATTATGGTCTGCAAAAACACTCTGGGCTGTTCTGAGATAGAAATGGATTTGGCAGCCTCAAATTGCTTGTGATATGGAGAGGCCCAGCAATGGTACTTGAACTAAAAACATGATGTGAGAAAGTTCTGTGAAAATCATATATCTTGACTTTCAGTTAATGATGGTGGATTAAAAACATCATTTCAGCTCTGTTCCCTCAAAAACACCATTAACATTATAGAAAAGGCATTTTAAAGACATAATCTCATAAAAACTAAATAATGAAAGAAAAGTAGCAGGAAAAAATTAAAGATAAAAATCAGACAGATGAGTGGTTGTTGAGCTACCACAAAGTCTAAGCAAGGTAATACTAAGATATGTGAATCACAAGCTGGCAATAGAGAAAGTTGAAGAAAGAAACTCAATTTAAATTATACAATGCCCAAAAGGACCCCTAATTATTGGCACTGTGTACCTTTGGAAGAACTGGTTGAAAATATTATTAAGAAGCAATTAGATGACCTATCCACGTTCCCTCTAGTGGGTGATTGTCTTTTCATCATCCCTGCAAAAAACAGGTTTATTCTATGAGGACAAAACAGAGTATCTGTACTAGGTGAAATAAGATGCAATTTATGTCCGGGGTAGCTTACTCAAAGAGGGCTTAATTGAAAGTTCAGGTACTGAATATAGAGATACCTTAGCTGATTTTCTTCTCTTCACATCCAGAACTTTCGTAGACAGAGTTATATCCTCCAGAAAAAGGAATGGAAATAATTTCTGGCAAATTTAACCAATTGAAATGGGAAAAATACATATAAAAATAAATAAAAGATTGACAATGGTATTAGAGACTCTTCAGTTAAACTGTCCAGCCGTATTATCCATAGTAGAAATATAGTTAACAAACCCCATTCTCATGCTGTTTCAAACATCTTTTTATATTGTCTCTTTATAATTATGCACAGACCAACAGGAGCACAGGGTTTTGAGGAAATCATTTAATGTGAGAGTCAATGATCTAATCAAATAAACAACAAAAATCAATTTTGAAGGAAATGAGACGATTCAGGGGAAATTATGCATGAAAATATATTTCTATTAATAGCCTTAGACAATAAGAGTAAATATTGTATCCAAAAAAACAAAAATAAGACACTTTGAAAGAAAGATCGTCAACATTGATCTCTTGAAAATTAAAAATATGAAAACAAATTAAACCTTAGTAGAATCTTTGGCATATGAAGTTGAATAAATCTCCAAGAAAGGAGTATTAAAAGTAAAAAGAAGTAATTAACAAGAGAAAATTTATAAGAAAAATATAGACCAGCAGAAAAATTCCAACATCTAAATAGTAGGATTTACAGAAAGAGATACCAGAGAAAACTACAATAACAACAAGAGTTTCTTCAAAGAAGAAACTCAAGAAAATTTTCTAGAAGGGCAAGTGATGAGTGTCCAGACTGAAAGTGTCCACTGAATGCAATTAATTAAAACAGACTTACATTAAGCAACATAACCATGAAATGTTCATATACAGGTTACACTGAAAATATACAAGATTTCAGAAAAAAATAAAAGAACAAGACTTATAAGAAAAATCACAAATTAGAATGACACTAACCTCTCAGCAGTTTCTCAGGAAGCTTAAAAGCAATGAAAAATACACTACAATTATGAGAAAAAAATTACAAAACCTAAAATTATACAGCTAACTAAATTATCAATTAAAGTACTATAAAGACATATTAATCATAACAACTCATTAAATATTGTGTCTCATGTGCTTCAACTTAAGAGAAATTTGGAGCATAAACTTTCCAAATCAGGAAAAAAAAAAAAAAAAAAAAGAGAGAGAGAAAGAGGTTCAATTAAGAGAAGACATGAGACCTTGAGCAAATACGTCAGGCCCATGCTTGTCCTGACCTCCACATGCCCGGTGGCCATGTGACCCTAGTAGCTGGGGGAGGAGGTTGAGAACTATGGCAGGGAACCAAGCAGTGAGGGGGTGATGGTGGCCCTGGCTGGCGTGATGATTGACCTTTAACCTGCCTTGGCTGAGGGCCCTGGGCAGTGGGGCCGGAAGAGCAGGCAGAGCCTTCAGCCACAGAGCCAGGAAGATGCTGCTGTCTCCAGTGCTTCACATGTACTCGCCTGCTTCAGACGTCATGCTCCTAGGCATGGTGCTCACCCACGTGCCGGCCTGGGGAGTCTGGCAGCTGCCCTCCATCATCCCGTCTGCCAGCTTCTTCCAGGCGGTGGACAGCTGGCTCTACTGCGTCTACCAGAGTGTGGCGCTCTTTGAGAACTACACCAGAGTACAGATTTTTGCTACATGGAAGTTTGCCAAAAATTAAGAAAAGTATAATGTATTTAGCAAATCATCAAAGCACAGTTGACTGGATTGTTACTGATAGATTGGCCATTGAGCCAAATGTTCTTGGACCTATGTGCTCAAAGATTAAAATGACTTCCATCATATGGGTGTTACTTGTCTCAGCATGGAGGAATCTAAAAGAAAGTGCCAAATTTATTGAAAAAGAAATGAGAAACAAGTGGCAGAGCTACATGAATGCGGAAACTGCTATGCATTTTGTGATTTTTTTCCAGTAGGTACAAGGTATAACACCAGACAAACAAGTCCTTTCAGCTCGTCAATTTGCTGCTCAACAAGGCCTTGCAGTATTAAAACATGCTGACAACACTAATGAAGACAGCTCATGCTGCTGTTAATTCTATGAAGAATTAGTTGATGCAATTTATAATGTTACCGTAGTTTATGAAGGAAAAGATAATAAGGAGAAACTCAAAAATCACTATCCGTGACTGAATTTCTCTGCAAAGAATGCCCCAAAATTATTATTCACATTGATGATACAGACAGAAAAGGTGTCCCAGAAGGGCAAGAATATATGAGAGGATTGCTTCATGAACATTTTGAAATAAAAAAATAAGGTTTCAAAGAACTATGACTCACCAGACCCAGAAAGAAGAAACAAATTTCTTAGAAAAACTGTTAATTTCAAATTAAGAATCAAGAAGACTTTAGCATCAGTATTCATCTTAAATGGTTTGACTGATGGCATGCTTATGACCAGAGGCTAGAAGCAAGGTTCCATATATCCATATGTTTTACATACAGTTTCCTTCCAGCCTTTGGTCACAAGCATGCCATCGGTAAAACCATTTAAAAATTTGTGACTAAAGCCAATATGCAGTTGGTCTTGCACAATCATACATGGTTTTATAACTTTACTCATGAGGCTGCTGGTGAGGTAAAAGCTAAACAGAGTTTCTGCTATCCTTTACATTTCCTATGACACCTTCAGAAGATTAGTAGGATTTCATAATTTGTTACTGTTTTGTAATTCAAATTACTATATTTGAACATTAATTTTCAGCATATTTTACTATTCTTGTTATTTTCCATTTATTACAACCTAACAGCTCCAAACTCTTATCACTAATTAGTATCTTGCAGCTATGTAATATTTCACTTCTTTCTTAATTTCCGCAAGTGAATGAAATAAATGGCATTTAAATATGAAGATGTTAAAGGAAAAGGGGAAAATTTTCATGGGGAAGAAGCTCTATTTAGTGCATGTTTTCATTACATTGCATTATTAGCTGATTTTATTCACTTTCTATTTTGCAAAATAATGAACTTCTCTAATATATATTGAAATTGCTTAATTTGCACACCCTGTAGTACACAAAAGAATAATGTATAACATATGAGAATGTAGTTTAAGTTAAAATTGTAACTTTGATTCACTGTAACAGAACTTTAAATTGCCCACCATTTTGAAGACTTAAGCTACACTTTAGTACTTCCCAACCTTTGTGCTGTGTTTGAAAACATTAATGTTCCCGCTTATTTTTTATGTGAAAATAACCTGTGAGAACTTTTGTTAGACCTTGAATTCACAGATATTTGATGTAATGGGAGCCTACAGACATTTCGACAAGATTTACTACCATGTGCCTATTTTTCTTTGCTTTAGCAAAAATACTTAATTAAAAAATCACTTTTATGTTACCCTGGTAGATTTCCACTGTGTTCTAGTCCTTTCCCTTTGGAATTCCATCAGTGATGCTGCTCAGTGGCTTGAGCATAGACTTGCAGTGAGGAAATGCAGTGCTAGCCAGTGTTGCCCTGTTTCAAAGTTGAACTCTTTAAGCTCTTGTGAGTGAGCTTCACTGGCTACCGAAGAGGAATTTTGCATTTGTGTAGAGAAAATCACCTTCCTCAAACCAATGGAATGCAGACTTCAGAACTGAGTTAATTTGTTTATATTACATTAGTTTTAATGGAGTTATACAGTAATTTAAAGTGTCACCACAGAACAAGAGCTATGTTCCAAGAATGAAATCACATAATTTCCGTTCATGGAATAATATACTCCATAGAATAATGCTTTTAAAAAAATGTGAAATGTTCTTTTTATGTTATAATTTAAACTTGATTGGCTACTTATTCTTTATGTTAACATTTCTGCTTATTGCTGGTGAATTTTTGCTAGAAAATTATACCAGTGATCCAAATGAAACACACCGATTGAATCATGATAAACAAAATGAAAAAAATAAGGAAAATCATATCTGGCTGCATTACACTGCTTATCCAAAACTAGAGAATAAGCCATTTCAAGCAACACCTTTGAAGAGTCACATAGTATGAATTTGTATATGTTAGTATGTAGATGTATACACATGTTCACATATACTCAGGATGCAGTTGGCCTGACTATGAATGGGGGCATAGATAAAACTTATGAAAATTGTCCTCGTGCCAAATTGTAACTTTCAGTTTCCTGTAAAGTAAAATTTATATCCCTCCCATGACTTTGTTAAATAAATTTATGAAGAGTACTATACTAAATCTAGAACGTATTTCCAACTAGGTCAAAATAAATATAAATTGTGTACCTTATTTTGAATATCATGATGTGATATAAATTTACATTTCAGGAAGCAATATCATTGGAATTATGTCGATTATAACTCATTTTAACAAGACAAAGAAACCTGCATACAATCACTTGAGTATTATTTTTTTAGGACTACACTTATATTCTTCTCACAAAAGGTCTATAAAATATGGTACTTAAAACTATTTGTAACAAAATGTTTTGAAAATTAGAAACTTCTCTTTAACATGTATGGATATTTACTTGAATTATCATTTCCTAAAATCAAGAGCTCTCTGCCTACCTGTAAATCTGTTCAACATCATTAAACTTCTGTTTGTATTATTATTTTTGTTTACTTATGGCTTAGTTTTTTTTTTTTTACCTAGTTTATCTTTATAAGAATGACATCAGTGTGCATGCTTTTATATTTTTCAGAACATGGTATGTTTGCATGAATGTAAAAAAAGAAATAGTTTACTGTAAAAAAAGAAATAAATAAAAAGAGGAGAGGAGACAGAGCAAGATGGCCAAATAAAAGCCTCTGCCAATTATCCTCTCCTCTGGAAGACTAAATTTAACAGCTATTTACACACACACAAAAAGCACCTTCATAAGAACCAAAAAATCGGGTGAGCAATCCATACCTAGTTTTAACTTCATATCATTGAAAAAGGCACTGATGAGGGTAGGAAAGACAGTCTTAAATTTCTGACACCAACCCTGTCTCATCACCCTGTCAGTAGCTGGCAGTGTAGCATGGAGAAAGAGTCTGTGCACTTGTGGGAGGGACAGCACAGCAATTGTGGGACTTTGCACTTCAACACAGAATGCTGCCAACACCAAGCAGAACTCAGCTGGTGCTCATGGAAGGAGTTTTAGACCACCCCTAGCCAGAGGCGAATTGCTTATCCCAGTGGTCGGAGCTTGAGTTTCAACAAGCATTGCCACCTTGGGTCAAACTTCAAAGGCAGTCTAGGCCATGAGGACTGCAACTCCTAGTCAAGCCCTAGTGCTATACTGGGCTTGGAGCCAGTGGACCTGGAGGGCACATGACCTAGTAAGATACAAATCTGGATGGCTAAGAAAGTGTTTGTGTCACCCCTCCCCCAACTCTGAACAGCACACCTCCCACCTCTTAAAGAGACCCCTTCCTTCCACTTGAGGAGAGGAGAGGGAAGAGTTGAAAGGACTTTATCTTGCAATGTGTATGTCAGCACAACCACAGGAGGATAGGGCACTGGGCAGCATCATGAGGCCCCCATTTCAAGCTATAGCTCCAAGATGACATTTCTAGACCCACCCTGGGCCAGGAGGAAACCCACTTCCTTGAAAAGAAGGATCCAGTCCTGGCAGGATTCATCAGCAGCTGACTAAAGAGCCTTGAGCCCTGAATAATCAGCAGTGATACTTAGGTAGCATGTCATGGGCCTTGGATGAGACTCTCAAATATGCTGGCTTCGGATGTGACCCACCACATTCATAGCTGTAGTGTCTATAAGGAGAGACCCCTTCTGCTTGAGAAAAGCAGAGAGAAGATTAATGAGTACTTTCTCTTTAGCTCGATTACAGGCCTCCAGTCTTACATGGAATCTCTGGACCTACCTTGGGCCAGAGGGGTGAACACTGCCCTGAAGGGTGAGTTCCAGGCCTGGAATCATTCACCGGAATTGAATGAAGTGGCAATGGGTGTTAAGTGAACTGAACACACATTGAAAAGCCATTGAGTAGTAAGTGAACATCAGTAGTACCTTGGCTGTACTCCCTGTAGGCCTGTGGTAGTGGTGGACATGAGAAGAGACTCCTCTGCCTGGAGAAAGGGAAGGAAATAGTAGAAAGCACTTTGTCTGGTGGCATCAGTTTCAGCTCATCTGCAATAGAATACAGTTCCAGGTAGATATTTTTTATTATTATTATTATACTTTAAGTACTAGGGTACATGTGCACAACGTGCAGGTTTGTTACATATGTATACATGTGCCATGTTGGTGTGCTGCACTCATTAACTCGTCATTTACATTAGGTATATCTACTAATGCTATCCCTCCCCCCTCCCCCCACCCAACAATAGGCCCCAGTGTGTGATGTTCTCCTTCCTGTATCCAAGTGTTCTCACTGTTCCATTCCCACTTACGAGTTAGAACACACGGTGTTTGGTTTCTGGCCTTGTGATAGTGTGCTGAGAATAATGGTTTCCAGCTTCATCCATGTCCCTACAAAGGACATGAACTCATCCTTTTTTATGGCTGCATAGTATTCCATGGTGTATATGTGCCACATTTTCTTAATCCAGTCTATCATTGATGGGCATTTGGGTTGGTTCCAAGTCTTTGCTATTGTGAATAGTGCCGCGATAAACATACGTGTGCATGTGTCTTTATAGCAGCATGATTTATAATCATTTGGGTATATACCCAGTAATGGGATGGCTGGGTCAAATGGTATTTCTAGTTCTAGATCCCTGAGGAATTGCCACGCTGACTTCCACAATGGTTGAACTAGTTTACAGTCCCACCAACAGTGTAAAAGTGTTCCTATTTCTCCACATCCTCTCCAGCACCTGTTGTTTCCTGACTTTTTAATGATCACCATTCTAACTGGTGTGAGATAGTATCTCATCGTGGTTTTGATTTGCATTTCTCTGATGGCCAGCTATGATGAGCATTTTTTCATGTGTCTTTTGGCTGCATAAATGTCTTCTGTTGAGAAGTGTCTGTTCATATCCTTCACGTTACCTGACTTCAAACTATACTACAAGGCTACAGTAACCAAAACAACATGGTACTGGTACCAAAACAGAGATATAGACCAATGGAACAGAACACAGCCCTCAGAAATAATACCACACATCTACAACTATCTGATCTTTGGCAAACCTGACAAAAACAAGAAATGGGGAAAGGATTCCCTATTTAATAAATGGTGCTGGGAAAACTGGCTAGCCATATGTAGAAAGCTGAAACTGGATCCCTTCCTTACACCTTATACAAAAATTAATTCAAGATGGATTAAAGACTTAAATGTTAGACCAAAAACCATAAAAAATCCTAGAAAAGAACCTAGGCAATACCATTCAGGACGTAGGCATGGGCAAAGACTTCATGTCTAAAACACCAAAAGCAATGGCAACAAAAGCCAAAGTTGACAAATAGGATCTAATTAAACTAAAAAGCTTCTGCACAGCAAAAGAAACTACCATCAGAGTGAACAGGCAATCTTCAGAATGGGAAAAAATTTTTGCAATCTACTCATCTGACAAAGGGCTAATATCCAGAATCTACAAAGAACTCAAACAAATTTACAAGAAAAAAAACAACCCCAGCACCAGGTAGATTTCTAAGGTTTCTGACTCCAAGGCTGTTTCAATGACAGCATTTCTGGACCTGCCTAGAGGCTAGGGGAAGTCATTGCCCTTAAGGCAAAGACACAAGCGTATCTGGCTTCACCACCTGCTGACTGCAGAGCCCTAGTGCTTTGACCAGGCAGAGGTGGTATCCAGGTAGTGGTTACAACAGGCTTTGGGCAAGACTTAGTGCTATGCTGGCTTCAAGTCTGACTGAGTGCAGTCCCAGTGGTGGTGGCCACAAGGGTGATTATGTCACCCCTCCCACAGTTCCAGGCAGCTCAGCACAGAGAGAAAGACTCTGTTTTAGAGAATGTAAGAGAAGAGAACAAAAGCCTATGCCTGGCAATCCAGATAATACTTCTGTATCTTATCCAAGACTACTAAGGCAGTACCTCTACGAGTCTGCAAAAACCACAGTGTTACTGAGCTTGGGGTACCACACAATGCTGATATGGCTGTAGTGACCAAAAATTTAGATCACAACGCTCAAGTCCCTTTGAATAACTGAAAAATTTTCCCAAAAAGGACGAGTACACACAAGCCCAGATTGTAAAGACTGCAATAAATACCTAATTCTTCAATACCTAGACACCAAGGAACATGCACAAGCATCAAGACCACAAAGGAAAATATTACCTTACCAAAAGAAATAAATAAGTTACCAGAGAGCAATCCTGGAGAGTCAGAGATACGTTATCTTTTAGACAGAGAATTCAAAATAGCTGTTTTGAGGAAACTCAAAGAAATTCGAAGTAACACAGAGAAGGAATTCAGAATCCTATCACACAAATTTAACAGGTTGAACTAATTAAAAATAATCAAAGAATCAAGCATACATTCTGGAGTTGAAAAATGCAATTCACATACTGAAGAGCATCAGAGTATTTTAACAGCAGAACTGATCAAGCAGAAGAAGATATTGGTGAGATTTGACACATGTTATTGGAAAATAGTAAATCAGAAGAGTCTAAAGAAAAAATAAGAAAAAGCAATGATTCATGCCTACAAAATCTAGAAAATCGCCTGAAAATGGCAAATCTAAGAATTATCGGCCTTAAAGTGGAGATAGGGATGAAAAGTTTATTCAAAGATGTCAGCATTCAAGTACAAACACCAAGAAGATTTATCCCAAAAAAGACTACCTCAAGGCATTTATAATCATCAAACTGTGAAATGTCAATGATAAAGATAGAATCCTAAACACTGCAAGAGAAAAGACACAAATAACATACAATGGTGATTCAATATGTCTGGTAGCAGACTTATTAGTGGAAACTTTACAGGCCAGGAGAGAGTGGCATGACATATTTAAAATTCCGAGGGAAAAATCTACTAACCTATAATGGTATATCGAGTAAAAATGTTCTTAAAACATGAATAAGAAATAAAGATTTTTCTCAAACAAAAATGGAGGGATTTTGACAACATGAGACTTGTCAAAAAAATTCTAAAGGGAGTTTTTCCATCTAAAAGTAAAGGAAGTTAATGGGCAATAAAAAATCATTTGGAAGGTACAAAACTTACTGGAAATATTAAGTACACAGGAAAACAGAATATTATAACACTGTAATTGTGAAGTGTAAACTAGTCATATCTTAAGTAGAAAGTTGAAAAGATAAACCCATACAAATTATAACTATAACAACTTTTCAATATATAGATAGTACAATAAGATGTAAATATAAACAACAAAAAGTTAAAAAGCAGGGGACAATGTTAAAGTGTAGAATTTTTATTACTTTTCCTTTTGCTTGTAAGTTAGTTTTTGCAGTCAGCATAAAGATGTCATCAGTTTAAACTAATGGGTTACAATATACTATTTGCAAGCCTCATGGTAACCTCAAATCTAAAACCACACAACAAACACACAAAAAATAAAAAGTAAGAACATAAGACACACCACCAGAGAAAACCACCTTCACTAAAAGGAAGACAGGAAGGAAGGAAAGAAGGAATAGAGAACCACAAAACAACAAGAGAACAAATAACAAAATGCCTGGAGTAAGTCCTTACCTATCAATAATAACATTAAATGTAAATGGACTAAATGTTTCAATTAAAAGATATAGGGTGGCTGAATGCATAAAATAAAATACTCAATAATCAGTTGCTTACAAAAAAACACACTTCACCTATAAAGGCATATGTAGACTGAAAATAAAGGGATAGAAAAGATATTGCATGCTAATGAAAATCAAAAAAGATAACAGGAGTAGCTGTACTTACACAAAATAGACTTCAATACAAAAACTATAAGAAGAGACAAAGGTCAGTATATAACGATAAAGGCATCAATTTAGAAAGAGGATATAACAATTGTAAATATATATATGTACTAAACACTGAAACACACAGATATATAAAGCAAATATTGTTAGAGCTAAAGAGAATGTGACGGTTAATGTTGAATGTCAACTTGATTGGATTGAAAGATGAAAAGTATTGTTCCTAGGTGTGCCTGTGAGGGTGTTGCCAAAGGAAATTAACATTTGAGTCAGTGGGCTGGGAGAGGCAGACCTACCCTCAATCTGGGTGGGCACATCTAATCAGCTGCCAGCATAAAAGCAGGCATGGAAAGTGCAGACTTGAGTCTTCTGGACTCCATCTTTCTCCCATGCTGAATGCTTCCTGCCCTCAAACATCAGACTACAAGTTCTTCAGCTTTTGGACTCTTGGACTTATACCAGTGATTTGCCAGGAGCTCTTGGGCCTTTGGCCACAGACTGAGGGCTGCACTATCAGCTTCTCCACTTTTGAGGTTTGGAGACTCGGATTATCTCCCTGGCTCCTCAGCCTACAGACGGCCTATTATGGGACTTTACCTTGTGATCGTGTGAGTCAATTATCCCAATAAACTTCCCTTCATATATTCATCTATCCTATTAGTTTTGTCCGCTTAGAGAACCCTGGTAAATACAGAGAGAGGTAGACCTGAATACAGTAACAGCTGGAGACATCAACATCCCAGTTTCAGCATTGGACAGATCATCCAAACAGAAAATAAATGAAGAAACATAACTTAATTTGCACCATACAAAATAGACCTATTCGCTATTTTTGGAATATTTCATCTAATGGTGGCAGAATATACATTCTTCTCCTCAGTACATGGATCATTCTCAAACACAGACCATATGTTAGGTCACAAAACAAGTCTTAAAACATTCAAAACCTTTAAATGGTATCAAGCATCTTATCTTACTGTAATGGAATAAAACTAGACATTAATAATAAGAGGAATTTTGGAACCTATACAAATACATAGAAATTAAACAATATGCTCCTGAATGGTCAGTGGGTCAATGAATAAATTAATAAAGATATTAAGAAATCTCTTGAAACAAATAATAATGAAAACACAACATACTAAAACCTATGGGGTACAGAGAAGCAATACTAAGATGGGAGTTTGTAGCTATAAGTACATCAAAAAAGAAGAAAAACATAAAATAAACAGCCTAATGATGCATCTCAAAGAACTAGAAAAGCAAGAGCAAACCAAACCCAAAGTTAGTAGAAGAAATAATAAAAATCAGAGCAGAAAGAAAAGAAACGGAAATGAATAAAATAACACAAAAAATCAATGAAACAAAACGCTGATTTTTTGAAAAGACAAACAAATTTGATGAAGTTATACTCAGGCAAAGAAAAAAAGAGAGAAGATCCAAAGAAATAAAATCAGAGGTAAAAAAATAAAATATTGCAACTGACACCACAGAAATTCAAAGAAGTAGCAGTGGCTATTATGTTCCACTATATAGCAATAAATTAGAAAACCTAGGGATAGATATATTCCTAGACACATACAACCTACCAAGATTGAACCATAAAGAAATCTAAAACATAAACAGACCAATAATAAATAACAAGATCAAATTTGTAATAAAAATTCTCCCAGCCAAAAAAAAAAAGCCTGAAATTCTATGGCTTAATTATACAAAAAATTTAAAGAACCAATACCAATCATACTAAAACTGTTCCAAAAAATAGAATAGGAGGGTGTACATCCAAACTTTTTCTGTGAGCCCACTATTACCCTGATACCCAAATCAGACAAAGACACATCAAACAAAGAAAACTGCAGGTCAATATCTCTGATGAACATTGATACAAAAATCCTGAAGAAAATACTAGCAAACCAATTTAACAAAACATGAAACTGGAAACCCTCATTCTCAGCAAAGTAACACAAAAAGAGAAAACCAAACACCACATGTTCTCACTCATAAATGGGAGTTGAACAATGAGAACACATGGACACAGGGAGGGGAACATCACACACCAGGGCCTGTTGGGGGGTGGAGGGCTGGGGGAGGGATAGCATTAGGAGAAATACCTAATGTAAATGACGAGTTGATGGGTACAGCAAACCAACATGGCACATGTATACCTATGTAACAAACCTGCACGTTGTGCACATGTACCCCAGAACTTAAAGTATAATAATAAATAAAATAAAATAAAATAAAAAGATTATCTATCATGACCAAGTGGGATTTTTCCCAAGGACGCAAGAACAGTTCAACATATGCAAATCAATGAATATGATACATCATGCCAACAGAATGAAGGACGAAAACCATATGATCATTTTAGTTGACACTAGAAACACATTTGATAAAATTCAATACCTCTTCATTATAAGAACCCTCAAAAAACTAGGAAGAGAAGGAACTTACCTAAACATAATAAAAGCCATATATGACACACCCACAGCTAGTATCATACTGAATGGAAAAAAAAAAACTGAAAGTTTTTCCTATAAGATCTGAAACATGACAAAAATACACATTTTCAACACTGTTATTCAGCATAGTTCTGAAAGTCCTAGATAGAGAAATTTCACAAGAGAAAAAATACAGGGCACCCAAATTGGAAAGAGAGATATTCTTATTTGTCAGTGATATGACCTTATATTTGGAAAAATCTAATTACCTTGAAAAATCTTTTACCCTGATACCCCACTCAGACAAAGACACATCAAAGAAAGAAAACTACAGGCCAATATCCCTAATGAACATTGATGCAAAAATCTTCAAGGAAATACTAGCAAAACGAATTCAATGACACATCGAAAAGATCATCTATCATGACCAAGGGGCATTTTGACTTCATCAAAGACTATTATTAATAGTACATTTGCAGGATATAAAATCAACATACAAAAATCAGTAGCATTTCTACATGCCAACAATGAATAATCTGAAAAATAAGAAAGTAATCCCTTATACAGTAGCTACAAATTAAATAAAATGCATAGGGCTTACCATAGTGAAAGTGAAAGATATCTACCATGAAAACTAATCAAAACTAATCAAGGAAGTGAAAGACCTCTACAAGGAGAACTGCAAAACACTGCTGAAAGAAATCATAGATGACACAAACAAATGAAAAAACATGATCCATGATCGTGGATTGGAAGAGTCAGTATCATTAAAATGGCCATGCCTTGATTCAACACTATTCTTATCAAGATACCAACATCATTTTTTTACAGAACTAGAAAAAAGCTATTCTAAAATTTATAATGAAACCAAAAAATAGTCCAAATTGGCAAAGCACTTCTAAGCAAAAAGAATAAAGCTGGAAGGATCACATTATTTGACTTCAAACTATACTACAAGGCTACAGTAACCAAAACAGCATAGTAGTGGTACAAAAACAGACACATAGACCAATGGAAGAGAAGAGAGAAGGCAGAAACTAAGACATGCATCTACAGCCATCTGATCTTCAACAAAGTTAATGAAAATCTGCAATGGGGAAAGGACGTCCTATTCAAAACATGGTGCTGGGATAGCTGGCTAGCCACATGCAGAAACGTAAAACTGGACCCCGATATTTCTTCATGTACAAAAATTAACTCAAGATAAAGACTTAAATGTAAGAGCTCAAGCTATAAGAATCCTAGAAGAAAATCTAGAAAACACCATTCTGAATATTGGCCTTGGGAAATAATTTATGATGAAATCCTTAAAAGCAATTGCAACAAAAACAAATATTGACACGTGTGACCTAATTAAACTAATAAGATTGTGCACAAGCAAAGACATTATCAATAGAGTAGATTGACAACATACAGAATGGGAGAAAATATTCACAAACTATGCATCTGACAAAGGTCTGATATCCAGAATGTATCAGGAATGTAAGCAATTGAACAAGCAAAAAGAAATCCCATTAAAAAACGGGCAAATTCCATGAACAAACACTTCTCAAAAGGCATAAAACTAGCCAAAAAATATAAAAAATGCTCATCACTACTCATCAGAGAAAGGCAGACCAAAACCAAAATGAGATACCATACCACACCTGTCACAATGGCTT
This sequence comes from Symphalangus syndactylus, assembly GCF_028878055.3. Taxonomy (NCBI): domain Eukaryota; kingdom Metazoa; phylum Chordata; class Mammalia; order Primates; family Hylobatidae; genus Symphalangus; species Symphalangus syndactylus. The sequence continues at coordinate 94,851,013 of NC_072447.2, forward strand.
TTTTTTTTTTTTTTTTTTTGAGACGGAGTCTTGCTCTGTCACCCAGGCTGGAGTGCATGGGTGCATCTCCGCTCACTGCAAGTTCCGCCTCCCGGGTTCACGCCATTCTCCTGCCTCAGCCTCCTGCGTAGCTGGGACTACAGGTGCCCGCCACTATGCCCGGCTAGTTTTTTGTATTCTTTTAGTAGAGACAGGGTTTCACCATGTTAGCCAGGATGGTCTCGATCTCCTGACCTCGTGATCCACCTGCCTCGGCCTCCCAAAGTGCTGGGATTACAGGCGTGAGCCTCCCAGCCCGGCCCACAAGGGCTATTATTATAAAGTCAAAAAACAACAAATGTTGGTGAGGCTGCAGAGAAAAGTGAATGCTCCTACATTGTTGGTGGGAATGTAAAGTAGTTCAGTCACTGTGAAAAAACCGTTTTGTGATTTCTCAAAGAACTTAATACAGAACTGCCATTTGACCCAGGAATCCCTTTGCTGGGTATGTATCCAAAAGAAAATAAATCATTCTATCAAAAAGACACATGTATTTGTGTATTTATCACAGCACTGTTCACTATACCAAAGACATGGAATCAACCTAGATGTCCATCAATGATGGATTGTATAAATAAAATGGGGTACACAGACACCATGAGATACTATGCAGCTATAAAAAAGAATGAATTCATGTATTTGATAGCAACATCTGTGCAGCTGGAGGCCATTATTCTAAGCTAATTGATGTAGGATCAAGAAACCAAATACCACGTTCTCATTTATAAGCGGGAGATAAACATTGGGTACTCATGGACATAAAGATAGCAATATTAGAGAGGGGAGAGATGGAGGGGTCAGGGCTTGAAAAATGAACTACTGGGTACTATGTTCACTACCTGGATGATGGGATTAATTGTACTCCAAACATCATCATCATGCAATATACATGCAACAAACCTGCACATGTACCCCCTTGAATCTGAAATAAAATTTGAAAATATATATTAAAAAAAGAAATGCTAAGGGGAGTTTTTCAAGTTGAAATAAGAGGATGCAAACTAATATCATAAATATTTATAAAATTATAAAACTCACTATAAAAGTAAGAATATAGTTAAATTCAGAACACATTAATACTGTAGTGGTGTATATTATCACTGTAATTGTCATATAAAAGTGTACATCACTTTTAATTGTCATAAAAATTAGATGAAACTATTAAAATAATGATAGGTACAATAATAAGTTAATGAATACATTATATATAAAAGATGTGAATTGCAGCATCAACAATGCAAAAGGTAGAGGAAGGAAAAGTTAAAATGTAGAGTTTTTTGTATGAAGTCTAAAGGAAGTTGTTATCAGCTTAACATAGGCTGCTTTAACCATAAATTTTTTGTAAGCCTCATGGTAACCACAAAGAGAAAACCTGTAGTAGATGCACCAAAAATAGAGAACAGAATCAAATCATAGCATACCACTACAGAAAAATAATCAATCACAAAGGAAGAGCACATGTGAAGAAGAATAAAACAAAGGAACAACAAAAACATTGAGAAAACAGTTAAGAAAATGACAAGAGTTCTTACCTATAAATAATTACTTTAAATATAAATGTATTAAATTCTCCAATAAAATGTCATGGAGGGATTGAATATGTCAAAAAAAAAGATCCAATTATACTCTGCCTATGGGATAAAGAAAACATGGTATATATACACAAGAGAGTATTATTAAGCCTTAAAAAAGGGACTAGTGACATTTGTTCAATCATGGGACAAATTTGTAGGATGTTAAGTGAAATAAACCAGGCACAGAATAACAAATACTGCATAATTTCACTTACATGTTAATTCTTAAAACGTCAAACTCATAACAGCAGAGAGTGCAATATTGGTGGCTCAAAGTCATCTTTAGCATTGGGATGGGAGAATGGGTAGATATTTGTCAAAGGGTAAAAACTTTCTGTTAGAATTAATAAGTTTCAGAGGTCTATTGTGGAGCATGGTGACTATTTGATAATCATGTATATGATACAATTTAAATGATGTCACTGCTCAAATGTCATGTCAAATTGTAATCCCCAGTGTTGGTGATAGGGTCTTGTGGCAGGTGATTGCATCGTGGTGTTGGATCCTTCATGAATAGTTTAGTACCATCCTATAGGTGCCGTTCTCATGATAGAATTCTCATGAGACCTTGTTATTTAAAAGTGTTTAACACCTCCTCCCCAGCTTGGTCCTGCTCCTGCCATGTAAAATGCCTGTTCCCTCTTGCCTTACACCATGAATAAAGCTCCCTGAGGCCTCCCCAGATGCCGGCCATGCTTCCTGTATAGCCCGCAGAACTGTGAGCCAATTAAATGACTCACAAAGCCATTTAAAACTCTTAACACTTAAAAGAGCCAATTAAAACTCTTTTCTTTATAAATTACTCAGTCTCAGTTATTTCTTTGCAGCAATGTGAGAATGGCCTAATACATATACTATACTAGCAAGCTGCTAGGAGAGTAGATCTTGAATACTCTCATCACAAAATAAGTATGTGACACGATGGATATGTTAGTTGATTTAATCATTTCATAATGTGTGTATATATATATATATATCAAAATATAATATTGTACTCTGTAAACATATAAAATCTCTATTGGTCAAAAATACCTTTATACAGCTGTAAAAAATACATAAATCCACTGAAACAAATAAAAAATAAGCAAAGCAATAATTAATTTGAGGCAAAATAAAATAAAGTGCACAAAAGAAAAAGTATCCAGACTATAAGTTGCCAGTGATATAAATAAGCAGGCAAAATCTTAATGATGATCTAAATAAAACCATAATAAAATTATATTCATAGGTGACTTTGAAATGTGCATGTGTATATTGCAAAATGGGGATGAAAAATACAGCTAAATATGTATATTCCACAGTGAAAATTCAATGGCTAATGCCCAAAATTATAAAATCAATAAATATCAATTGATATAGTTTGAATATTGTCCCTACCCAAATCTCATGTTGAAATGTAATCCCCAGTCTTAGAGGTGGGGTCTGGTTGGCGATGTTTGGATCGTGGAGTGGATCCATCATGAGTGGCTTGGGCCATTTCCCTGGTAATACGTGAGTTCTCACTCTGCGTGCAAGTGAGATCTGGTTGTTAAAAAGTATGTTACACCCTCACCTCAGAATCTCTCACTCTTGCTCTTGTCCTCGTCACCTGATATGCCTGCTCTGTCTTTGCCTTCCACCATGATTGGAAGCTTTCTGAGGCCTCGCCAGAAGCAGATATTGCTATGCATCCTGTACAGCCTGCAGAACCATGAACCTGTTAAATCTCTTTTTATAAATTACTCAGTCTTAGGTATTTCTTCATACCATTGCAGGAATAGTTTAATACATCAATATTCAATCTTATTTAAAGAAATGGAGGTTAACATTTAAAATATTGACTAAAATAGTCGAAAATGTATCTGGGAAGATATAAGTGGGGAATGAGTGGGCGAGCTATTTTTTTTCTCACCAAATATTATAAAGCCATTTGATTTATTAAGTTATGTGCATATTTAATTTCTATAAACTTAAAAAAGTAAAAGTAATAACACTGTAAGTGTAAGTAATAACTGTAAGTAATAACACTGTAAGTAATAACACTGAAGAAAATTTCTTACTCTTAAGTACGCTGTTGATGTCAGAAAATTTGTCCTTATGTTTAAGGGTAGCACCACAATCTTCTATTGGTTCTGCTATGCTTCTTACGGTACGTTTAGTAATTAGGATTCATTGTTAGCGAGCTTATATTTCACATTTTAATGTTAACTCTTGCAACTCCAACAAAGCAGTGAGGTTTAGTGGAAAACAGAACTGGGAGAATGTGCTATAGTCCCAGCTGTGCTGACAAAGTCATAGTTGTGACTCACTTAAATTTCTGGGATTGAAATTCTTCATTTGCAATTCTTTTTTAGTTTTAAAATTGAGGCAGTAAGTAAGTTAGGTAAATTTGAAGTCCACTCTATTTGTATGATTTTCTGGTATTATCATTAATAAGAGAAGCAAATGTCACTTGGGTTTCGTAGGTCAATAAGCAGTTATTATAAAGCAAATACAAAGTGTGATCTTCTGGAATGAGTGTCGAATGAGCCTTTCATCCTGGAAACCTACTTTTATTATAAGAAAATAACTGGTTCCGGGCAGTAAGCTGTATACCTGCACATTCACTGTTCTTTTCTCATTAATTTTTTTGCGTTTCCTTCACACAGCCGTGATCCCAAGAGCATACATTCAGGATATTGAATAAACAGCTAGGCCATGTATTCTAGTCACTTTCATTCATGATTATGCCTATTGAAATTGAGTAGTATTTAGGTGATATTTAGCCAGCAAACTAAGCGATACTAAATCTTAGCCTTGACATTGTTTCTTCTTGTGAGCTTTCTGAGAAAGATAAATACATAAAAAGGCAAAGAATGAAAAACGAACACTATTGAATGTTAGGGTTTCGAGTCTAAAACTAAATATTGAACTCTATAAGTTAGTATGAACTGCACTAGAAACTCATATTTGCTAAGTTATGTAGGTATAAATAGAGATGAATTAAAATAAAACCTAACCTTAGCTTCAGAACTCACACGTGTGATGTAATGAAATATTAAATAAGTCCTATCTTCTACTATAAGAGAGAAAGGATCAAGGCAGCTGCCATAGCTTGGATGTCTGTTTCCCCAAACCTCGTGTTGAAATTTGGTCCCCAGTGTTGGAGGTGGGGTCAAATGGTAGGTGTTTGGGTCGTGGGGTGGATCCCTCATGAATGGCGAGGTGCTGTCCTCACGGTAATGAGTGAGTTCATGCTCTTCTAGTTCCTGTGAGAGCTAATTGTTTAAAAAAGCCTAGCACTTCCCCACTTTATCTGTCTTTTTGTCTCTCTGTCTCTCTCTCTCTCTGCTTCCTGTCTCACTATGACATTTCTGCACACCTCAGCTCCCTTTCACTTTTCATCATGAGTAGTAGTCTGAGGCCTTCATCAGAAACAGATGTTGGTGCCATGGTTCTCGTACACCCTGCAGAAATGTGAGCCAAATAAACTTCTTTTTTAAATAAATTACCCTGCCTCAGGTTTCCTTTATGGCAACACAAATGGACTATGGAAAGAACCAAAGAGAAAAATATAGTTTTCATTTCAATATTCAATGCCAAGGTTTGGCAAGGAAGAATGGGTGGTGGTGTATTACTTAGACAAAAGAAAGATGTTCATGGATATTAAAGAAATGTTGTGTACCATTATTACATCTTGTAGAAGGTCTGATTTGGTCAAGCCCACACACATTAGAAACTTCAGTTCCATTGAGAACTTCACTCACTAGCCCTGTGTCTCAAGATTTCCTAGGACATGCCTTGTTGCAAGTTTCTGTAGTTTTTTTTTTTCAATTAGGTAATCATTTTTTCTACCTTGGAAATGGAATAAATGTAGTAATAAAGAGATGAAGAAGTGTTCTTTTCCTATCCTTTCCAGTGGTGTCAGTTTCAATTTATGTTTATCTTTCAACTATATCCAGAAAAAGACCCAATTATCAAAAGCCATGCATGAGCTGCATGAACATTTCCTATGCTCTGGTCACTTTTTCTGTCACGAATCTTAGGTTTTCTATTTTGCTGTGATCAACCTCTTCATCCATTTTTTTTCATGTTCAGGGTCTCATATTGACAGCCAATGCTGTAAGATTTTAAATTAAATCTTGCAAATGAAGGTGAAAGAAAATGATAAGATACTGACCCTACTATAGTCTTCCTCAAAAAACAAAAACAGAAACAAATCTATGACTCATTAAAGAGCAAAATAAAAGTTTTTTATGGAATAAATTGATATGTTTATTTTAAAATTTGTCTTATTATTCTGGACTATTTGTATTGACACTCTCAATACTAATTTTCTTTCCATAAATTCATAGCACTAGAACTACAGAAATAAATAAGGTTTTAATAAATGTGAATTAAAATGTTGCCTCCTAATACATACAGAATATGTGCAACTCAAATCTGTTGGGAAAATAATTAACCATATATGTCAGGAAAAGAGAATAATGAAATGCCGATCTTAAAAACAGTGAAAACATACTGAGTGTTAAGCTTAAAATTAATTTTCTTTTCACATTTTTCAGGCATTCCAATGAACTTCTCTAGGTGTTAGGAGCCTGTTGGCTTGGGCAGAATATCTCCCCACAAAAATTAACATTATCAGGCAAAATTATAAATCAGTGGATCTTGAACCTAGCTGCTAATCAGAATCACCTTAAGGACATTTTAAAACACAAATTTCTGAAGCTGCCCTAAGAACAGATAATTAGAATCTGTATTAAAAAAAATAAGCAAATCATAAAACAAAACCAATCTGCACATTATCCTTAAAAAGTCACCTGTTAATAGAACCATGTTGGGAACCTATTAACACAGAACAATATTGATATTCTAATCTTTCTATTTCTAAAATTATTAGAAAAATTACATGTTTTAGCATAGATAAGGGATACTTTATAGCTTACATTTAAACATATGTGTTTATTTTAAGTCATCAAATATTTCTTGAGAAGCATTTATTCAAGATACAGTATTAGGCAATTTATGGAATAAAAACATGCACTGTCTTCAAAGAGTTTATAAATACTAGAGAAAAATGTGTATTAGTGAACATTAGAAAATAGTAATGATCAATTTGACAAAATTCAGTGGGCCAAATGATTCAGAAATATTTTTACTTTTTCACATAGGTAATACTCATCTTGTCCATTTTATATGCAAGCTTCACCTGAGGTCCTACTTTCTTGAAAAAAATTTCCTGGATTACTCTTATTCTGGAAATATTATGTAACATATTTATTTAATCTTTACATGTTAGTCAATGATGTAATCATTTTTAGTACACTTTATTCTTACATCACTTACATATTTACAGGAAAGCTGAAAAGACAGTACAGAGGATTCCCATACACTCTGAACTCAATTTCACCTACTAACACCTTACATTATTATGACACGTGTTACAATTACTGAGCCAATATTGATGAATTGATATTAACAAAATTCCATAATTCACTTAGATTTCCTTAGTTCTTACCTAATGTCTTTTTTTTTCTCTTTAGGGATTTCATACAGGATAAAACATTACATTTAGTTGTCATTTCTCTTTAGGGTCCTCTTGGCTATGGAAGTTTCTAAGACTTTTCTTGTTTTCGATTAGCTTAGAAGTTTTAAGGAGTAGTAGGCCTGGCGCGGTGGCTCACGCCTGTAATGCCAGCACTTTGGGAAGCCAAGGCAGGCAGATCGCAAGACCAGGAGATCGAGATCATCCTGGCCAACATGGTGAAACCCTGTCTCTACTAAAAATACAAAAAAAATTAGCTGGACGTGGTGGTGCATGCCTGTAATCCCAGCTAATTGGGAGGCTGAGGCAGGAAAATTGTTTGAACCAGGGAGTCGGAGGTTGCAGTGAGCCAAAATCGCGCCACTGCACTCCAGCCTGGAGACAGAGTGAAACTCTGTCTCAAAAAAAAAAGAATTTTTAAGGAGCATTAGTCAAGCATTTTGTAAAATGTTTACTATTGCAATTTGTTTGATGTTTTTCTAATGGAAAATCATGGGTTATGAGTTATTGGGAGGAAGACCACAGAGGTAGAGTACCATTTTCATCAATATCAAGAATCCGTATCATCAAAATGATTTATGACCGTTAATGTTGACTTTGACTGACTGCCTGAGGTAACCTTTGTTATGTTGCTCCACCACTGTAAATGTACTATTTTCCCTCCTTTCTATATTATACACTTTGGAAGGAAGTCACTATGTGCATACCACAAATAAGAGTATTTGCATCCCGTCCTTGAGGGCAGGTTGTCTACATAAATTATTAGGAATTCTCTGCATGGGAAGCTCATAATTCATGTCCATTAATTAATATACTTAATCATATATTTATATCAATATAAATTTATAGAGATTTATTGTATACTGTGGATTAAAATCTAGTGCTACTTTATTTATTTTTTGTTTAAAATTATCTACATTTTGACATTGGAGCCTATTTCAGCTGACTCCTATGCTTCTTTGATATACCCCCATCCTTGTATGTGTGTATGTGCATGTAGTTATGTACGTATGTATATATGTTGTGACCATTTTCTTGCTTCTTGGCACTACAAGATGCTACAGACTCATCTGGTATATTTTCTACCCTAGTCCTTTAACCAGCCACTTCTCCAATGAGCCCTGGTGCCTTTGTTGGAGAATGGTATTAGAAATCATTATTTAGCCACTAAGTGTGCTCATTGCTACTCATGTATCACTTCTTTTAGGCTCACTCAGCTGACAGAGAAAAAAAATACTTGTGTATGATAACTTTTGTATGTACACATATCTATCAATAGTTCTATATGTAACCATCTGTATCTATATTAAGCTAAACATGAGTTCATACTGATGTTTCTAGTTCTCATCCATTACCATATGGATAGGTTTTTATTTCTTTCTTTATCTATAAACTCTTACTCCAACTATAAGAAAACTGATTCCTTCCATCAACCATGTATTTAATTAAACGTTTAATTCCAGTATACATGTATAGCAGAGCCATTAGCTCATACACCCATGGGAAACTATTTTATCAACTAGAGTACAGTGCTCATGTGCAGTTCTCATAGTCTTATGCTTACAGATCCTACTTATTTCCAAAGTTGCTTGAGTCAGCACCTTTTCTCCCTCTCCCATTAAGTGAGGTTGCTTTATATGTTTGTAATACAGTTAGATTATCCTGTCACACCCTGCATTTTTAAGTGATCCTTTGACCACCTAAATTATGTTTTAAAATTTGCACATGGACCAGTTTTCGTGCAGTAAAGTTCTACAGGTTTTGACAAATGCATAATGCCTTGCATTCACTGCTATAACTTTACTGTAACCCAAATCCCTTGATCTTTATTTGTTTCTACCTCTTGATTACCCCTAAAGCCCTGATAACCATGGGTTACTTTGTCTTTGTAATTTTACCTTTTCCAGAATGTTATACAATTGGAACCTTAGGATTCTTTATCAAGAAGCATTTAATATTTTTTGTCTTTTCATGGTTTGATAGCTCATCTGTTTGCTTCCAGCTTTTGGCAATTATAAATAAAGCTGCAATAAACATTATGCTTGGGTTTTTGTGTGACTATAGGTTATGAAATCAATTTGATAATAACTAGAAGCATGACTATTGGGTCATGTGGTGACTGTGATCATTCAGTTTTGTAAGAGACTGCCTATCTTCCAAAGTACCTCAACCATTTTGTATTCCACTAGCAATCAATGAGTTTATATTGTTATGCAACCTCTCTAGCATTTATTATCATGTTTTTAGACATTTCAATAGGTATGTAGTAGTATTTCATTATTCTTTTAATTTGCAATACCTCAAAAACAAGTTTGTTAAAATAAATAATAAATAAAATACTATTGCATTTTATATTTCTGTTCATGAACCATCTTGAGTCAAGTTTCGTGAATGTTGCAAATATTGTGTCTAGATAGACTTTTTAAGACTTCATATTTTACAGTTCCTAGCAAAATTAAGAAAAAGATACAGAGGTTTTCTATATATCCCCTATTCCCACACAAATCTAGCCTCTGCCATTATAAACATCCCCAACCAAAGTAGTACATTTGTTACACTCAGTGAATCTACATTGACATATCATCACCCAAAGTCCACAGTTTATATTAGAGCTCACTCTTGGTGTGTACATCCTGTGGGTTTGGAGAAATGCATATTGATGTATATCCACCATTATGGTATTATACACTGTATTTACACTGCCCTAAAATTTCTCTGTGCTCCACCTATTTATTCCTCCCTCCCTCGTATCTCTATAGATACGCCTTTTCCAGAAAGCCATAGAGTTGGAATCATACAGTATCTAGCATTTTCTGATTGGCCTCTTTCATTTAGTAATATCCGTTTAAGGTCCCTTCATGTAATTTTATGGTTTGACATCTCATTTGTTTTTTTGTGTGTGTGCTGAACAATAATAATCCCTTGTCTGAATGGTTCACAGTTTATTTATATGTTCCCACACTAAAGGACATCTTCATTGCTTCCAAGTTTTTGGAAATTACAAATAAAGCTGTTATAAACATCTGTGTGCATGTGCAGTTTTGTGTGGAAATATTTTTCAATTCCTTTGGATAAATACCAAGAAGTGTGATTGCCGGATCCTATAGTAAGTTTTTTTAAAAAGCACCAAACTGTCTTCCAAAGTGGCTGCTCCATTTTGCATCTCCACAGCAATGAATATGATTTTCTGAGGCTACACATTCTTGTCAGCATTTGGTGGTGTTAATTTTTGATATTAGCCATCTTAATAGGTGTGTCATATTTAGTTGTTTCAATTTCCATCTCCCTGATGACACACGATGTGGAACATCTACAAATATGCTTGATTGTCATTTGTATATTTCTTTTCTGAGGTAACTGTTAAGTTTTTGTGTCATGCTTTAGTCAGTTGTTTTCTTATTGTTGATTTTGAGTTCTTTATAAATTTTGGATTACTGTCCTTTTTCATATGGGTCTTTTGCAAATATTTTCTCTCAGTATGTGGCTAATCTTCTCTTTCTATTGACATTGCCTTCAACAGAGAAGAAGTTTTTAATTTTAATGAAGCCCAGCTTACAGGTAATTTCTTTCACGGATCATGCCTTTGGTGCTGGATCTTAAAAGTCATTGCCATACTCAAATCATCTAGGTTTTCTTCAACATTATTTTCTAGGAGTTTTGTAGTTGTGTGTTTTGCATTTAAATCAATAATCCATTCTGAGTTTGTTTTTGTGAAGAGTGCAATATCTGGGTCTAAGTTCATTTTTTTTCAATGTAGAAGTCCAGTTGTTCCAGTACTATTTGTTTAAGACTCTATTTACTCCATTGTATTATTTTGCTTCCTTTTCAAATATAGTTGGCTAAACTCATGTGGGTCAATTTCTGGACCCTCCATTTTGTTACATTTATTTGTCTATTCTTTCACAAATACAATACTTTTTATATTACTATAGTTTTACAGTAAATTTTGAAGTCAGATAATGTGAGTCTGTCTACTTTGTTTTTATCTTCAATATTCTGTTTGCTATTTTGGGTCTTTTTCCTCTCCATGTAAAACTTTAGAATCACTTTCTTGATACCCACAAAATAACATGCTGCACTTTTGATAGAGATTGAATTGGATCTGTAGATACAATTTGGAAGAACTTAGTTCTTGTCTCTATTGACTCTTCCTATTCATTATTATGGACTATCTTTTCATTTACTTTGTTCTTTATTTCATTAATGTTTTGTCATTGTCCTCATATAGATCTTGTATATTGATATGGTTTGGCTGCATTCCCATCCAAATCTCATCTTAAATTGTAGCTCCCATAATCCCCACGTGTCATGGGAGGGACCCGTTGGGAGGTAATTGAATCATGAGAGCGGGTTTTACCTGTGCTGTTCTCGTAATAGTGAATAAGTCTCATGTGATCTGATGGTTTCATAAAGGGCGGTTCCCCTGCACATGCTCTCTTGCCTGCCACCATGTAAGACGTGCCTTTGCTCCTCCTTCACCTTCTGCCATGATTGTGAGGCCTCCCCAACCATGTGGAACTGTGATTCCATTAAACCTCTTTTTCTTTATAAATTACTCAGTCTCAGGTATTTCTTCATAGCAGTATGAAAATGGACTAATATCTACATGTTATGTTAGATTTATAGCTAAGTATTTTTGGAGGCTGCTAATGTAAATGGTATTTTGGTTTCAGGTTCAAATTTTACTTGTTCATTGGTGAGATAGGAAAGCAATAAATGTCCAGCAATCTTGCTATAATTGCTTATTAATTAAGAAGGCAGTCAAGGAAGTAAAAGGAGTAAATTTATTATATTTAAATGCTCAGCATATTGGATGAGGTCCACCCATATTAGGGAGGTCAATTTAATTTACTGAGTTCACAAATTTAAATGGTCCTCTCATTCAATAACATCCTCACAGACATACCCAGGAACAATATTTAATCTAAACACATCTTCACCCAATGAAGTTGACATATAAAATTAATTATTATGGATGGGCGTGGTGGCTCATGCCTGTAATCCCAGCACTTTGAGAGGTTGAGGCAGGTGGATCACAAGGTCAGGAGTTCCAGACCAGGCTGGCCAATATGGTGAAACCCTGTCTCTACTAAAAATACAAAAATTAGCCAGGCGTGGGGCAGGTGCCTTTAGTCCCAGCTACTCAGGAGGCTGAGGCAGGAGAATCACTTGAACCCAGGAGGCAGAGGTTGCAGTGAGCCAAGATCACACCACTGCACTCCAGCCTGGGTGACAGAGTGAGACGCTGTCTCAAAAAAAAAAAAAAAAATTAACTATTACTCTGCTGATATGGTTTGGCTGTGTCCTCACCCAAATCTCCATTTGAATTGTAATTCCCATAATCCCCACATATCATGGGAGGGAACAGGTGAAGATAACTGAATCATAGGGGCAGTTCCCCCATGCTGCTGTTCTCACGATAGTGAGTGATTTCTCATGAGATCTGGTGGTTTTATAAGGAGCTTTTCTCCGTTTTGCTGGGCACTTCTCCCAGCTGCCGCCATATGAAGAAGGATATGTTTGCTTCCCCTTCCTCCGTGACTGTAAGTTTTCTGAGGCCTCCCCAGCCATGCTGAACTGTGAGTCAATTAAACCTTTTTCCTTTATAAATGACCAGTCTTGGGTATGTCTTTATTAGCAGTGTGAGAATGGACTAATACATCGACCAAAATTCATACAAGAAGAAATAGACAAACTGAATGAACCTGTATTTATTTAAAAAATGGAATCAATAACTAGTAACCTCCCAAAACAAAGATCCAGACTCAGATGAATTCACTGAAAAACCTAGCAAATATTTAAGAAAATTGGCTAGTTCTGGTGGTTCACACCTGTAATTAATTCCAGGGTTTTAGGATGATGAGGACAGAGGATCATATGAAGTCAGGATTTAAGGCAAGCCGTGGCAACATAGTGAGATTCATATATCTATAAAAATATTAAAAGCAATTAGCCATGTATGGTAGCATACACTTGTAGTCCCAACTACTCAGGAGGCTGAAGTGAGAAGATCACTTGAGTGCAAAGTTCAAAGCTGCAATGACCTGTAATTATACCACTGCACTTCAGCCAGTGCAACAGAGCAAGGCTCTGTCTCTAATTATTTCATTAATTGAAAAATAAAATAAAAAATTAGCCCAATTCTCTACAATTTCTTTCAGGAGATGAAAGCAAAGGCAACATGTCTAACTCATTTTATGAAGCCAACATTGCCCTAATACCAAAACTAGACAAAAACATTACATGAAAAGGAAACTACAGGCCAATATCTTTTGTGAATATAGGTGCAAAAATCCTCAACAAAATATTAACAACTAAAATCCAAGAATGCCTAAAAATTATACCTCATGATCAAGTAGGGTTTATACCAGGTAAGACAAGCTGGCTCAACATTTGAAAATCAATTAATGTAATCCGTCATATCGACAGGTTTAAAAAAATCACATGACTATATCTATAAATTCTGGAAAAGCATTTGATGAAATTCAAAATTCATTCATGATGAAAACTCTGAGCAAACTAAGAATAAAGAAAAAATTCCTTAAGTTGATTAAACACATCTAGAAAAACATATAGCTAAAATCATACTTATTATCAAAAACTAGATGCTTTCTTCCTAATATCAGGAACAACACCAAAAGATGTCCTCTACCACTGCTCTTTTTCCACCCTGTACTGAAAATACTAGCTAATGCAATAAGAAAGGGAAGTGAAAGGCATACAGATTAGGAAGACAGAAAGAAAAATCTTTGTTCAATGGTGGCATAATTTCCTGTGTAGAAAAAAACCACTCTTGTAACCACTCTTGTAATTCTGTAGCCTGAGAACCAGTGGGTACATACTGCCTTTGGATTGGAAGTTACACCACTGGCACTCACTGCTTCTCAGGCTACAGACCTTAAGACTTGAAATTAGTCCATTTCATTTGTTATCAAATGTGTGGTAATAACATTGTTCACATTATTTATTATTGTTTTAATATCCATATGACCTGTGTTGATATCCCCACTTTTACTTTTCATTCTATCTTCTCTAATTTTTTTTGTAAGCCTGGCTAGAAGCTTATCAATATTATTTAGGTTTTCAAAGAAGCAGCCTTTGGTTTCATTGATTTTTCTCTCTCAATTTCCTTATTTTAAATTTTATTGATTTATTCCATATTTTTATTACTTTTTTCTTTGGCTTACTTTGAATTTAATGTGCCCTGTTCTACTTTCTTAAAGTAAAAGATTTCAGATATGTCTTATTTTCTAATATATGCCTCCAATGTTATAAATTTCTCTCTAATCACTGATTTTTTCTGCTTTTCTCAAATTTTGATAACTTGTGTTTTTATTTTCATTTATTTCAAAATATTTTAATATCTCTTGAGATTTTTTTCTTTGACTCATGTGTTACTTAGAAGTGTGCTGTTTATCAATTAAGTATTTTGAGATTTTTAAGCTTTCTTTCAATTATTGATTTCTAGTTTAATTACATTTTGGTCTGAGAGCATACTTTGTGTAATTTTATTATTATAAGTTGAGGTGCATTTTATGGTTCAGCATATGGTCGATCTTGGTGAATGTTTTATGTAAGCTTAAGAAGAATGTGTATTCTATTGTTATTGGATGAAGTAGTCTATAGATGTCAATTATATCCAGTTGATTGATGATCTTGAGTTCACTAATGTCTTTAATGATTTCCTGATGGCAGGATTAGTTCATTTACGATGGAGGGGTGTTGAAGTCCCCATAAAGGATTTATCTGTTGTTTCTTACAGTTCTATCAGTTTCTGCCTTACATATTTTGTTGTTGCCTCACATGAGTATTTTGCCTCCCATACTCTGTTGTTACGTACATACAAAATAAAAGTTATTATTGCTTATTAGAAAATTTAGTTTTATATCTATAAGTAATGCCACCTTTATCCCCATTAATTTTATTTGCTGTAAAGTTTGCTCTAACATTATCTATTCCAGCTTGCTTTTGATTATGGTTAGCATGGTATATCTTTCTTCATCTCTTCAGTTTTAATCTGTATGTGTCTTTATATTTAATGTGAGTTTTTATGGACAACATGTAGTTGAGTCCTGTTTTTTGATCCACTTTGAAAATTTTTGTTTTAATTGCTATATTTAGGGTATTAGAATTGAAAGTAATTATTGATATAGTTGGATTAATATATATCATATAAGTTAATGTTTTCTATGTGTTGCCCTTGTCGTTTATGATGATGTTTGTTTTCTCTTTTTATCTCTTTTTTGGTTTTAATTGAACTTTTTATACGTTTCCATATGCCCTCCTCTTTTAGAACATAAATTATTCATGTTTTTTTCTCCTTTTAGTGGTTTCTCCAGAGTTTGCAGTATATATTTGCAGCTAATAAAAGTCTGCTTTTAAATGACACTATACCACTTCACCACGAGTGCAAGATGCTTATAAATAACAAAATATTTCTATTTATCTTTCCCTCCTCATTGTACTATTTCTATCACTCATTTCACTTGCAGATAAACTGTAATTATCAAATATGTTACTGCTATCATTATTTTGACCTGTTTTCTGCTAAATCAATTAAGAATAAGAAAAATAAGAAAAATAAGAATTGATATTTTAAGTTCACTTATTTCGTCTCTAATGTCCTTACTTTCTTTATGTAGATCTAGAGTTTCTTACCTGCATTATTTTTATTCTCTTTAAGGAACTTCTTTTAACATTTCTTGTAAGTGAGATCTACTGCCAAAAAGCTGCGGAAGTCTTTACTATTGCTTCACATTTAAAGGGTAATTTCACAGGATATGACATTCTAGGTTGGGGATTGATTTCCCCTCAACACTAATTATTTTACTTAATTCCATTCTGATTTGGATAGTTTCTTAGGAAATGTTAGATGTAATTTTTATCATATTCCCTCATACTCTGTAAGTAAGTTCTCCACCATCCGGCTTCTTTTGGTTGTTGCTTTTGTTTTGTGGGTATACAGTGTGTATATATATTTATAGCTTATGTGAGATATTTTGATACAGGCATGCAGTGCATAATAATCACATCAGGATAAATGGGGTATCCATCGCCTCAAGTATTTATCCTTTTTGTTACAATCAAATTATACTCTTTTAGCTATTTTATTTTATTTCACTTTTATGTTCTTATTTTTTATTTTTTGGAGGGAATCCATCACCTGAAGCATTTATCCTTTGTATCACAAGTAATCCAATTATAGCATTTTAGTTATTTTAAGGTGTACAATTATATCATTTTTGAATATAGTCATCCTGTGTGCTAGCAAATACTAGGTCTCATTCATCCTTTCTAACTATATTTTATAACCATTAAACATTTCTACTTTCCGCCATCATCCCACTACTCTTCCCAGCCTCTGTTTTCCATCATTCTAGTTTCTATCAACATGAATTTAATTATTTTAATTTTTAGCTCCAAATAAGTGAGAATATGAAAAGTTTGTCTTTCTGTGTCTGACTTATTTCACTTAACATGACCTCCAATTCCATCCATGTTGTAGCAAGTGACAGAATTTCACTCTTTTCATGACCGAATAGTACTCCATTGTGTACATGAACCGCATTTTCTTTATCCATTCATCTGTTGATGGACACTCAGGTCGCTTTCAAATCTTGGCTATTGTGAAGAGCGCTGAAATAAACATGGGAGTGCACATATCTCTTCAATATACGAATTTCCTTTCTTTTGGGTACATACCTAGAAGTGAGATTTCTGGATCACAGTTGCTCTATTTTTTATTATTTTGAAGAACCTCCAAACTGTTTCCCAGGTTGGTTGCAATAATTAACATTCCCAGCAACAGTGCATGAGGGTTCCCTTTTCTTCACATCCTTGCCAGCATCCTTTTCTTCACATTCTTGCCTATCTTTTGGATGAAAGCCATTTTAACTGGGGCGAGATGATATCTCATTGTAGTTTGGAGTTGCATTTTTCTGATGATGAATGATGTTGAGAACCTTTTCATATGTCTTTTTGCCATTTATGTGTCTTCATTTGAAAAATGTCTTTTCAGATCTTTTGCCCATTTTTTAAATTGGATTATTACATTTTTTTCTATAAAGTTGTTTCAGCTTCTTAGATATTCTGGTTATTAATCCCTTGTCAGATGGGTAGTTTGCAAATATTTTCTCCCATTCTTTGGGCAGTCTCTTCATTTGTTGATAGTTTCCTTTTCTGTGCAGAAGCTTTGTAACTTGATGTGATCCGATTTGTCCATTTTTGTTTTGGTCGCCTTTGCTTGTGGCAAGGATTCTTTGCCAAATCCAATGTCCTGGAGAGTTTCCACAATGCTTCTTTTAGTAGTTTCATAGATTCAGGTCTTAGATTTAAGTGTTTAATACGTTTGACTTGATGTTTGTATATGGTGAGAGATAGGAGTCTAGTTTCATTCTTCTGCATATGAATGTGTACCATTTACAGAAGAGACTGTCCTTTCCCCAATGTATGTTCTTGGCACCTTTGTTTAATATGAGTTAACTGTAGATGTGTGGATTTATCTATGGGTTCCCTATTCCGTTCCACTGATGTATGTGTCTCTCATCATCAAATACCATGCTTCTTTGGGTACTATAGCCTGTAGTATAATTTCAAGTCAGGTAATGTGATTTCTTTAGTTGTATATTTTTTGCTTAGAATAGTTTTGGTTACTCTGGGTATTTTCTGGTTTCACATACATTTTAGGATGGATTTCTGCTATTATTGTGAAGAATGTCATTCATGTTTTCACAGGGATTGCATTAAATCTGTAGATTGCTTTGGATAGTATAAACTTTTTAACAATATCGAATCTTCTGACCTATGAATCTAGAATATCTTTCCATTTTTGTCTGTCTTCTTCCATTTATTTTATCAAGGTTTTATAATTTTCATTGTAGAGGATTTTCACTTTTGTTATTTCCTATGTATTTAATTTAACTTGTAGCTATTGTAAATGGAGTTACTTTTCTGATTTCTTTTTCATATTGTTCATTGTTGGCATATAGAATGCTTTTTGTATGTTGATTTTGTATCCTGAAACTTTACTGTTTATCAGTTTTAGTAGTTTTATAGTAGGGTCATTAGTTTTTTTAATATAAAATCATATCATCTGCAAATAAAGATAATGTGATTTCTTCCTTTCCAATTTGGTTGCTCTTCATTTTCTTCTCTTGTATGACTGCTCCAGCTAGGATTTGCAGAACTGTTTTGAAAAATAGTGGAGAAAGTAGGCATCCTAGTTGTGTTCCTGATAATAGAGAAAAGGCTTTCACTTTTTTCCTATTTCGTCTGATACTAGCTATGGGTCTGTATTATATGGCTTTCATTCTGTTGAGGTACATCCCTTCTATACTGTGTTTATTGAAGGTTTTTAATCATGAGGATATGTTAATTTTTTAAATGATTTTTCAGTATCAATTGAAATGATCATATGGTTTTTGTCTTACCTTTTGTTTATAGATGTATCACATTAACTGATTCACATATGTTGAACCTTGCATCCTTGCATCCCTGGGATAAATCCCACTTGGTCATGAGAAACGATCTTTTTAATGGGTTGTAAAGTTCAGTTTGCTAGTATTTTGTTGAGGAATTTTGCTCAATATTCACCAGTGATATTGTCCTATAGTGTTCTTTTTCAGATGTGTCTTAGTCTGATTTTGGTATCAGGGTAATGCTGGCTTTGTAGAATGAGTTTGGAAATATTCCCTGCTTCTCTAATTTTTTTTTAATAGTTTAAGGAGGATCTTTAAGTGTTTGTTAGAATTTAGCAGTGAGGCCATCAAATCCTGGGTAGAGGATTTTCCATTATGGCTTTGATCTGACTACTTTTTTATTGGTCTGTTCAGGTTTTGTATTTCTTCATGACTCACATTCGGTAGATTGTATGTGTCTAGCAATTTATCTATTTCTTCTAGATTTTCCAATTGATTGGCATATAGTTGTTCATACTAGCCACTAATGATCCTTTGAATTTTGATGGTATCTGCTGTAATGTCTCCTTTTTCATCTCTAATTTTACTTATTTGGGTCTTTTCTTAGTCTGGGCAAAGGTTTGTCAATTTTCTTTATCTTTTCAAAAAGTCAACTTTTTGTTTTGTTGATCTTTTGTATTGTTTTCTTCAATAAAATTAATTGATTTCTTCTGCAACCTTTATTATTTCTATTTTTCTACTAATTTTGAATTTAGTTTGCTCTTGACTTCCAGTTTTTTATAATACTTTACTAGGTTGATTATTTGAAGTTTTTCTTCTTTTATAATGTAGGAATTTGTAGCTATAAACTTTACTCTTAGTACTGCTTTTACTATATCCCATAAGCCTTGGTGTTGTGTTTCTATTAGTTGTTTCAAGAAATTTTTGAATTTCCTTTGTAATTTTTTATTGAATTACTGCTTATTCAGGAACATATTTGTTAATTTCCTTGTGTTTGTATGGTTTCAGAAATTCCTCTTGTTATCAATTTCTAGTTTTATTCCATTGGGATCAGAGAAGATGCTTGATATATTTCAAATTTTTGAATGTTTTAAGACTTGTTTTGTGACCTAACGTATGGTCCATACTTGTGAAGAAGACCTTTTTGTGTTGCATCTATTTGAGGATTTCGGAGTGTCCTGTATCTATACGTCTGAGCCACTTGTTAGATTTGGGAAGATTGCAGCTAGTATTTTGTTACATGGGTTTTCTATGCATTTGGCCTTCTTTTTGTTTTATGGAATATAAAAAAAATTAAATATTCAGTCACTCTATGGTGTTTTATATGTCATAGAGGTTTGGATTATTCTTTCTTATTTTTTCTTTTTCTTTATTTTTTTTTCTGATAGGGTTATTTTAAAATACCCATCTTTCAGTTTTCTAATTATTTCTTCTGCTTTATCTAGTATTTTGTTGGAGCTCTCAAATGTATTTTTTTTACACATCGAGTTTATTACGTCTATGATTTTTAAAATAATATCTATTTCTTTGGTGAATTTATCATTGATATTCTGAATTGTTTTTATGATTTCTTTGTATTGTTTACCTGTGTTCTCTTTATCTCACTAAGTTCTTTAATATCATATTTTTGAATTCATTTTCTGTCACTTCGTAATTTTTATTGGAATCTATTTCTGGAGAATTATTGTGTTTTTTGGAGGTGTCACATCTCAATGCTTTTTCATGTTTCTTGTTTCCATACATTAATATCTGTTCATCTAATGTAATAATCATTTCTTCTAATTTTTTAGATTGACTTTTGTGAAAGACTTTTTCCTGAAAATGCGCCTATGGCGAAGGTTGGGTAGAATACTTTAGCTTTGATTCTATATGCATGGAATAGTGCAGCCTCCATATAATTTATCCTGCTATAAGCAGTGTCAGTGGCATCTGTGATTTCTTCATTGGCTTGGTTTGTTTGTTAGTGGAGGCTGTGGCAAGACTTCGCTGGGAATGGGGGCAACAGGTGAGCCAGTCCAGTGATGGCAGTGGTGGGCTAAGTGTGTCTGTCCTTAGGCCCCAGTGCTGTCTGCAGGGGCATTGGTGTTAGTGGGTTTAGATTGGCCAATTCCTAGGCCTCTAGGCACATTTCTCAGGTGCTGGTAGTTGCAGTAGTGGCCCAGGCAGGTGGGCAGGACCTCAGGCCCGTGGGCAATGTCCTTAACATGAGCGATGGTAGTAGCAGTGTCGGGACAACAGCTGGGCTCTCAGATGGCACACACTAATGTTAACAGTGGCTTTGATTAGCTGTTTTGGCCAATCTCCAGGCCCCCAGTTGGAGTGTGTAGGTGTGTGACAGTGTTGGTAGCAGTAGGCTGAATGGACTCCTCCTCATTTTCCTGTGAGGAGTGCATAGATGGTGGTGGACTGGGATGGTGATCCCTAGACCTCTGTCAGTATATTCAGGCACTGGGGATGGTTTTGGTAGGCCAGGCAGTTTTGTCCTCAGGACCCCTGGCGGTGCACATGAGCACAGGCTGTGATGAGCAGGGTGGGGCAACCCATAGTAGTGGGTAGAGACAGGCTGACCTCAGTGCATATCTGAGTTCTTAGCAGCCATGCTGCTGGAGGGAATGGGGTTGCTGTCAGTGGGAGCAGCCCCAGGCAGGCAAGCAGCTCTCAGGCTCTGAGGAGCATGTACTTCAGCCCTAGAGACAGTGGAGGCAGTGGCAGTGTGTGGGGTGAGCCTGTCTTCATCGCATGCGTTAGTGTACAGCAGCTGCGCTAATGGTGGAGGAGAGGCTGCTGTCAGTGGGAGTGGCCCCAGATAGATGGGTGGCTTTCAGGCTCTGGAGAGCACCTACTTTGGCCCCTGACAGCAGCAGTGGCCATGGCAGTGTGTGTGGACACTGTCCTCAGGAAACTTGCTAGTGTGCAGTCACCTAGATGCTTATGGGGTTGGGGTTGCTCTTAGCAGCCTCAGGCAGGCAAATCTCAGGCTCTGGAGACCACATGCTTTGGCTTCCTTTGTCCTAGGAACAGTCTCTCCAGGGCACTGTACTGCCTTTTTCCCAGGGTGCAGGACTCTCTGTGGGCTAGAGTGCTGGGGACCCTTCTGCACTGTAGGGTCCAGCCAGAACTGTGCCTCTGCAGTCCTCCAAGTGTATGTGGGGGAATGTCTGTGGGGCTCTGAAGATGTGGAGATGCTGGTTCTGCTGGGCCTGAAGGCAAACTATAATCAGGTGGGGACTAGATTCTCAAAATGGGACAGGCATGTAGCTGCTTAAATCTCAAGCAGTGTGTGGGACCAGGTGTAAGATCCCCATCTGGAGCACTGCCATCACATGAACTCCAGGCAGGTCCTTATTTTAGGCTTAGGCCTGTAAGGGTCAAGGGGCTCTCCAATGGTTAGGGGTTTAGGAATCCATAGTGGAAATATGAACCACTGGGAATCTCTCACTTACTCTTTCCCTAAACTGGAGAGCATCTCCAGGCTCCTGGACAATTCTGGCTGAGCTGCCTGTCTTACTTCCCTCTTCCATCCCTCAGGTGTCTACTGTCACATCTCTGCTGAATTTTAGTGTTCTTTCTTAGCTGCTCTATTTAAATTAGGACTATCTTTTCACAATATTTGTTATTTGTGGAGGAGGTGAGTATCTGATTTCTCTAGTCAGCTATCTTGAACCCTCCCCACAAGCCATATTTTGACATGAAGTAAATGTGTAGTTAAAAATAAAGTCTACATTTATGTTATATTATCAAATTGTACTTACTGTGTACTTATAATGGGTGGATATGTGTTCTTGAGAAAAATTGTAATATCAAGTGTCTGGTGATAGTATCATGTCATAAGAGAAAATACTTTTTAAAAATGATTACCTTGTCATTGAGTTAAATAAGAGGCAGAAATTTTCTCAATTGAACTCCATATGCTTAAATCAGAATTTGAATGTGCTTGAGTATACATTCCTTATCTAGAACACTACAGTGCATTTTCTTATTTCCTCAAATCCATCACCTTGCATACATGGTTATGAGTACCTGTTTGAGGAATTTGTATTCTTGGGAGTGGGTAATATTTATGATTACTTAATCACTTTATATAAATATATAAACTTAGGAAGGGAGAGATTCAGTCAGGTGAATCAATAGTCATGAAGACTAATGGTATCATCTGTTTTATTCCTATTCCTCCTAGTGCTATAATATATGCTCTGTCTACCTGACTTACCAGCTACTAGAGCAGAGCTGGAGTTTGCAATAGGTATAACTGTAATTAAATTGTCAGTCTCAAAGTAACCTGTCAGTAGCTTCAGGATGGAGGGGAATGTTTTGTTGTTGTGGTCACTATCTTTATAAGGTACACCAATTTTATTTTGAATGAAATACTTGAGACCAAGGACCACTGAGAATGGTTAATAGCTTGAGAAGAAAATTTTCCTTCTTTGAGTGACCCTGAGTGCTATTATTCTTTCTCAGATCAGCAACAACCCTGCATTGTTTTCACTGAGCACGGGGCTGTGACCCACATCAAATGTGATCATGATGATGGCTGATTTTCTCCTGAATAAGTGACAGTAATACTAAATCAGTCATTTTTTCTGACTCATGAGCATACAAATAATTTGGGTTTTATTTCCATTTCTTCTGTCTGCAAATGTCAGGCATCAAAATCAGCTTTTATGCTTTAGACCTACATCAGCTCATTGATCATATTTATCTGAAAAATAATGAGCACCGTGTATCTTTATTTATTCCAGTTGTTCACTCTGAACAGTTTCCAAGCTGACTTAGAAATATTGAAGTGAAGCTATGAGAAGTTAAATAATTAAAGTGTGAATTTAGACTTTTTTATTTTTCTTGCTCCTTCTCTCAATAAACACACATTTTTCAATCACTTCTCCCTTCAGGAGGTTATTAACTTCAGGTTCTCCAAATAGTGTGAAGTAGGGATTCAAATTCATGCCTTTGCATGTAGATATCTAGTGGCACCTAAACAATGTGCTCTTTTCCCATTCAATTATTTTGGTGTAGTTGTCAACAATTGATCATAAATGTAAGAGTTTGTTTCTATACTCTATTTTCTAATTATTGACATATATTTATACCTTCATGCTAGTATTACAAATAAGTGATGACTATAGTTTTATAGTAGAATGTGACTTTTCAATTTGTTTTTTCTTTTTCAAGATTGTTTTGGCTGTTATGAGTGTCTTGAATTTTCATATAAATTTTAGGAGCATCTGACAATTTCTGCAAAAAAAAAGCAAGATGTGATTTTGATTGGATTTGTATTTAATCTATAGACCAGCTTGGGCAATATTATGGTAACAATATTGTTTTCTGTTCTATAAACATAGTATGACTTTTACTTCTTTTATACTTTTCAGTACTAAAGTGTTGTGCTTCTTTCACTAAGTTTTTAGTTGGACATAGAGAGTAGAAGGATGGTTATCAGAAGAATTTTATTCTTTTGATGCTGTTGTAAAGTAAGTCATTTCCTTAATTTTATTTTCTAATTACTCAATCAAAATATTTCTAATTACTCAATCAAAATAGAAATACAATTGATATTTGTATATTGATCCTGTGTTCTGACAAAGATTGTGAACTTGCTTATTATTTCTAATAGATAGTATATTCCTTGGGATCTTCTCTACATAAGATGCTATTATCTGAAAATAAAATTGTTTTAAGTCTTCATTTTCAATCTAAATGGTATTTACTTATTTATTACTTATTTATTTCCCAAATTGGCCTTGCTAGAACCTAAAATCCAATGTTGAATAAAAGTCGCAAATGTGGACACATTTATGTTTCTTCTTCTGGATATGAGGTATCATCTGTTATTATATCCTTAATACAATCTATCTTTGTTCCTACCTTTCTTCTTATATGAATATTGTTACATAAATTGTATTTCCACGTATTATAGGTTCAATAAGAAAATTATATATTGTTTTATGTAGTTGCTCTTCAAATAAGAGAAGATTATACAACTATATCATTTTCTCTAATTAATTACATAATTATTTTTTACCAGTGCCTTTTGTATGAAGATTCAAATTACTCTATAATTATCAGTTCTTCACCCTAAATAACTTTCTTTACTATTTCTCATAAGATAGGTATGCTAGAAATGAATTATGTCAATTTTTCCATAACAGATAAAGGCCTTATTTTGCCAAAACCTTCCGGATTGATTGGTTGACAGTTTTTGTTTTGTTTAGTTTTGTTTTACTTTTAGCACATTGGATATATTGTCACGATGCCTCTAGCTTCTATTATTTCTGATGGAAAGTCAGATACTGTTCTTATATTCTACATGATGTATTATTTTTCTCTTGTCGATTTCAATAATTTCTCTTTGTCTTTCAATATTTTTATAATGAGTTTTCTGAGTGTGGATCTTCTCGTATTTACCCTACCTGGAATTTGCTGAGATTTGTAAATGTCTAAATTAATATTTTTCATACAATTTTGAAATGTTTCAGTCATTATTTTCTCAAACATTTTTCTGTCTCTTGTTCCCTCTTCTCTTCTTCTAGTACATTCATTATGTATACATTAGTATGCTTAATGCCGCACCATATTTCTCTGACACTGCCATTTTTCATCATTTTTCCTCTCTGTTTTTCAGAATACTGATCTCTAACAGTCTATCTTCAAGTTTACTGATTGATTCTCATGACAGCTCAAATCTATTAAACTTTCTAGTTCTTTTTTTTTTCATTTTGGTTGTTATATTTTTCACCTTTAATATTTCAACTAAATCCTTTTTAATTATTTCCACTTTTTGATATATCCTATCTGGTGAAATACTATCAACATATATTCCTTCAAAATTTTAGCTTTTTTTCTTTAGCTTTGTGGGCGTAGTTGTAATAGCTTCTTTGAAAATATTTTCTGATAAGTTGCTACATTTCTATCCCTCAAAGTCTATTTCTTTTGCATGGCTTTTTCCCTATGTATCAGTCTCATTTTCCTGTTTATTTAAACATTTTTTTTGGTTGAAATAAGGACATTTTAGAGAATACAATTTATCTAGAATTGTTACAACTTATTATCTAAAATGTCTAATTTGTAATAAAAATTGGAATTTCAAAGCAACAGGAAAGGTAAGGGGATTACTGTAATATTTTAATATGTTTTTGTTTTGTTGTTTGTTTAATGACTTGGCTTAGTTAATTCTGAAAAATATATTTTCTTCACAGTAAGAAGAATCTGATGTTCCTAGTAATATTTTCTCCATTTTTATCTTTTAGCATGGTTACCTAGTGTCACCACTAGGTCAGCTTATACCACTTATTAGTAAAAGGTTGTGCTCTTAGCGTAGATTTTTAATTTTTGTCTTTAGCTGTGTGTGTGTGTGCGTGTGTGTGTGCATGCGCATGTGCATGTATATGTGGCTTAAAAGTCTCTATTACAATTCATGAAGATTATGTTATGTATGTTTACGTCATATTCATTCAGAGACTAGTAGCTTGAGGTTTCCTTCTCTGATAGCTCCTGAGTAGATATTTTCTTTGCCAGGATTACCATGATACTGCTTTTAAGTCTGGCATCCAAAGAATCTTTCATGGGTCAAAGTAGCTTTTGGTGTAGTGCTTTGACAGAGATTGTTTTAAAGCCTGTCATGTCACTGTGGATTCTATCATGGGTTTTTTGAGTATGTGTATAGCTTGGGGAATAATTTCAATTCTGTACCACAACTTGCTTTGGCTGCTGCTCAGTAGGTGCAAGCTAGTGCTTATCCAAAGACTTCTCAACACTCAGAATTGACCCTAGCATCAGGAGGGCTCTTTTGGGGTGTCTTTTTTCCTGGTTCTCTTCACTGAATCTCTGACTGCTTTGACAGTTTGCCTTCTCATGAAGCTATCACCCTCCTTTTAAATGTTCTTTACCAAGACTTTTATTGTTTACTGCCATGTCCCTAAGCATATAGTTCTCCACTCTCTGTTTCAAATAAAATTAATCTCCTCGAGCATACATGCTGTGCTATTATCCCTTACATCCTTCCTTTCCCCCTCAGCAGAACCCCTGCAACAACTGTCTTAAAGTTGGGATGCGGGTCTGCTTTACCTGGGGTTGTATCCACAGTGTACAAATAAGCACTCTGTGGGAGGATTTCCCCTGGTCTTTTAGATTGTCCCTCCTGTTGTGGAACCTCCACCCTACTAGCAGTGTTAGGAGCAATTGTGTATACCTCTGTAAGTCTAATTCTATTCCAAATAATGATTTAAAATGTATACTCTGAAGCATTTTCAATTTTTGAAATTGGACTAAACTTTAAGGCAAGTGTAACTGGTACACTTACTCTAATGGAGGCTTCTCAACTAATTTGAAAACATTGCCCTGCATACTGTAGTCCAGTGCTATCAGCCTAAAAGAAGATTTCCTTTTTTTCTGTATTTCTTCTAAAACAACAACGACAACAACAAAACACAAAAAGGATACATGTGCAGAACGTGGAGGGTTGTTACACTTGTATGTGTTTGCCATGGTGGTTTGCTGCATCTATTGACCCATCCTCCTCATTCCCTCTCCTCACTCCCCTAGCAGAAGATATCTACTTTCCAATGAGGAATAAGAAATTTAAAAATGAGATGGGTTAAGGTGCAAACATTTTGTGCTATCAGTCAAAAGGTGCATATTTTCATTTTCATATTTTGTGCTTATAAAAAGGTGATTTTATTATTTCTCAAAAAGATAAAAATAATGTTTATAAAATCGGTAGTTCATCAGTACCAATATGGTCCTAAAATTGAAAAAAAAAATTAAAAAGTCTTTTAAATGTCTTTAGTACACTGTGAAACACCAAAGAGATTTTCAGATAGATTCACCAACAACTAAAAATTCTGTATCAATCTGCATATCAAAGAATTAAAACAAATTTTGTTAGTTGAAAACCAGGTAGAGAAAGAGAATGTTTCTGTGTGTTCTTACTCAATCTGCAGATATGTTTCACTAAAATATAAAATATATAATTATGTTGACTAAAATTATGAATATTATAAATTATTTCTTGCAAAAAAGTGAGGAATAAATAAATAAATAAGAAAGCCATGTGCAATTGATGTCTGTAGCTTAGTCCTGATACAATTGTTTAAGTAGAGACTTCACATTTTTGCTGTAAAAGTAAATATATTTTTTCTTACACCTGCCCTGCTATGGTGTTGGTTAGAATCAGCAGGAGTTTTTGAAGTGTGATGCAGAACATTAACTTGATTTGGCAAGTTTACATGTGAATAAGTATTTAGGAAGACCTGACAGTTGGAGAGAAGTGGGAAAGACAAATTGTTCACAGAATTGAAGAAACCAGGCATAGATACTCTTTTAATAAAAAGATAAACATTTGGAGAAATGTGGCTTTAGTTAACAGTTTGCGAAAGTTGGGGTTTAAATTTCCAGAACTGCTCTTGGGAAATAAGCATCTCATTAATACAAAGTACAAAGTGTCAAACTCATATTGCTTTTATAATAGTGGTGGAATGGATCAAGAACACAGAGTAAATAGTTTGCAATGTGCTAAAAAAAAGAAACTGAAGCCTACGTCTTAAGTTATGGCAAGGCAATCAAATGTTTGATGGTGCTTTTCTTTATACTGAGGCAAGAAAATTGGGTAAAGTCTTTCATTGGCCTGCTATAAAATGACATTTCAGCTAGCAATTTGTTCAGTGTAGGCACAATTATATCCTCTCTCCATTATTAGTAACCTAAGGGAGTGTTTAAAGGATAAGTGTCTCTTATTCCTTTTAGAGTAGAAAGAAAAAAAAAGAGCCAGTTCATATGCTTTCTTCAGAAAAGCCTAAGAGTAAATGCATTCAGGAAAACACAACTCATTGCAGAAGAAATGTTCCAAGTTAATGTCACTATGTTGATGAAATAATGAAAAGTAAAGAACAAACTCAGGTGACCATTAATGGCCCACATCTAAGGTAAGTAAAAAATCATATTCTAGTTGTCTGGATCTTTTTTTGGAGATGGAGTCTCATTCTGTCACCCAGGCTGGAGTGCAGTGGTGCAGTGTTGCCTCACTACAACCTCTGCCTCCCGGGTTCAAGCAGTTCTCCTGCCTCAGCCTCCTGAGTAGCTGGGACTACAGGCATGTGTCGCCATGCCTGGCTAATTTTTTGTATTTTAGTAGAGACAGGGTTTCACCATGTTGCCCAGGCTGGTCTTGAACTCCTGAGCTCAGGTAATCCACCTGCCTCGGCCTCCCAAAGTGCTAGGATTACAGGCGTGAGCCACCACTCCCAGTCTGTCTGGATCTTTTTTCTTCTCTAAACATACCACTTGTTTCCTAATTCCAAACCTTTATGCCATTTTTTATACCTGACTTAAAAACTTTTCTGGGTGGCTTGCAAGATGGCTGAATAGGAACAGCACCGGTCTGCAGCTCCCAGCAAGATCAATGCAGAAAGCAGGTGACTTCTCATTTCCAACTGAGGTGCCTGGCTCATCTGATTGGGACTGGTTAGAAAGTGGGTGCAGCCCATGGAGGACGAGCCAAAGCAGGGTGGGGCATCGCCTCAGCCGGGAAGCACAAGGGGTCAGGGGACTCCATCCTGTCAAGGAAAGCTGTGAGGGACTGTGCTGTGAGGAACAGTGCACTCCAGCCCAGATACTACACTTTTCCCGTGGTCTTTGCAACCCACAGACCAGGAGATTCCCTCAGGTGCCTATGCCACCAGGGCCCTGGGTTTCAAGCACAAAACCGGGTGGCCATTTAGGCAGACACCGAGCTGGCTGCAGGAGTATTTTTCATACTCCAGTGGCACCTGGAATGCCTGCAAGACAGAACCGTTCACTCCCTTTGAAAGGGGGCTGAAGCCAAGAAAACAAGTGGTCTAGCTCAGCAGATCCCACCCCCTAAAGCCCAGAAAGCTAAGATCCACTGGCTTGAAGTTCTTGCTGCCAGCACAGCAGTCTGAAGTCAACCTGGCATACTTGAGCTTGGAGGGGGAAGGGGCGTCTGCCATTACTGAGGCTTGAGTACGTGGTTTACCTCTAACAGTGTAAACAAAGCCACCAGGAAGTTTGAACTGGGTGGAGGCCTCACAGCTCAGCAAAGCTGCTGTAGCCAGACTGCATCTCTAGGTTCCTCCTGTCTGGGCAGGGCATCTCTGAAAGAAAGGTAGCAGCCCCATTCAGGGGCTTATAGATAAAACTCCCATCTTTCTGGGACAGAGCACCTGTGGGAAGGGGTGGCTGTAGGCACAGTTTCAGCACACTTAAATGTTCCTGCCTGCCGACTCTGAAGAGAGCAGTGGATCTCACAGCACAGTGCTCAAGCTCTGCTAAGGGACAGACTGCCTCCTCAAGTGGGTCACTGACTGCTGTGCCTCCTGACTGGGAGACACCTCCCAGCAGGGGTCGACAGACATCTCATACAGGAGAGCTCTGGCTGGCATCTGGCGGGTGCCTTTCTGGGATGAAGCTTCCAGAGGAAGGAACAGGCAGCAATCTTTGCTCTTCTGCAGCCTCCACTAGTGATACCAAGGGAAACAGGGTCTGGAGTGGACCTCCAGCAAACTCCAGCAGACCTGCAGCAGAGGGTCCTGACTGTTAGAAGGAAAACTAACAAACAGAGAGGAATAGCATCAACATCAACAAAAAGGACTTCCACACAGAAACCACATCAGAAGGTCACCAACATCAAAGACTGAAGGTAGGTAAATCCATGAAGATGAGGAAAAACCTGCACAAAAAGGCTGAAAATTCCAAAAACAGGAACACTTCTTCTCCTCCAAAGGATCATAGCTCTTCCCAAGCAAGGGAACAAAACTGGATGGAGAATGAGTTCGACAAATTGACAGAAGTAGGTTTCAGAAGGTGGGTAACAACAAACTTCTCTGAGCTAAAGGAGCATGTTCTAACCCAATGCAAAGAAGCAAAGAACATTGGAAAAAGGTTAGAGGAATAGCTATCTAGAATAACCAGTATAGAGAAGAACATAAATGACCTGATGGAGCTGAAAAACACAGCATGAGAACTTCGTGAAGGATACACAAGTATCAATAGCCAAATCAAGCAGAAGAAAGGATATGAGAGATTGAAGATCAACTCAATGAATTAAAGCATGAAGACAAGATTAGACAAAAAAGAATGAAAAGGAATGAACAAAGCCTCCAAGAAACATGGGACTATGTGAAAAGACCAAACCTACGTTTGATTGGTGTACCTGAAAGTGATGGGGAGAATGGAACCAAGTTGGAAAACACTCTTTAGGATATTATCCAGGAGAATTCCCCAACCTAGCAAGACAGGCCAACTTTCACATTCAGGAAATACAGAGAACACCACAAAGATATTCCTTGAGAAAAGCAACTCCAAGACACATAATCATCAGATTCACCAAGGCTGAAATGAAGGAAAAAATGTTAAGGGCAGCCAGAGAGAAAGGTCGGGTTACCCACAAAGGGAAGCCCATCAGGCTAAGAGTGGAACTCTCTGAAGAAACTCTGCAAGGCACAAGAGAGTGGGGGCCAATATTCAACATTCTTAAAGAAAGAATTTTCAACCCAGAATTTAATTTCCAGCCAAACTAAGCTTAATAAGTGAAGGAGAAATAAAACCTTTTACAGACAAGCAAATGCTGAGAGATTTTGTCACCACCAGGCCTGCCTTAAAAGAGCTCCTGAAGGAAGCACTAAATATGGAAAGGAAAAACTGGTACCAGCCACTGCAAAAACATATACCAAATTGTAAAGACCATTGACACTATGAAGAAACTGCATCAATTAGTGCGCAAAATAACCAGCTAGCATCGTAATGACAGGATCAAATTCACACATAACAATATTAACCTTAAATGTAAAAGGGATAAATGCCCCAATTAAAAGACACAGACTGGCAAAGTGGATAAAGAGTCAAGACCCATAGGTGTGCTGTATTCAGGAGACCCATTTCACGTGCAAAGACACACGTAGGTACAAAATAAAGGGATGGAGTAATATTTACCAAGCAAATGGAAAGCAAAAAAAAAAAAAAAAAAAAAAAAACCAGGGGTTGCAATCCTAGTCTCTGACAAAACAGGCTTTAAATCAATGAAGCTCCAAAAAGACAAAGAAGGGCATTACATAATGGTAAAGGGATCAATGCAACAAGAAGAGCTAACTATCCCATATATGCACCCAATACAGGAGCACCCAGATTCATAAAGCAAGTTCTTAGAGGCCTACAAAGAGACTTAGACTCCCATACAATAATAGTGGGAGACTTTAACACCCCACTGTCAATATTAGACAGATCAATGAGACAGAAAATTAACAAGCATATTCAGGACTTAACTCAGCTCTGGATCAAGCAGACCTAATAGACATCTACAGAACTCTCCACCCAAAATCAACAGAATATACATCCTTCTCAGCACAACATCACACTTATTCTAAAATTGACCAATAATTGGAAGTAAAACACTCCTCAGCAAATGCAAAAGAATGGAAATCATAGCAAACAGTCTCTCAGACCACAGTGCAATCAAATTAGAACTCAGGATTAAGAAACTCACTCAGAACCACACAGCTACATGGAAACTGAACAACCTGCTCCTGAATGACTCCTGGGTAAATGACAAAATTAAGGCAGAAGTAAATAAGTTCTTTGAAACCAATGAGAACTAAGACACAACATACCAGAATCTCTGGGACACAGCTAAAGCAGTGTGTAGAGGGAAATTTATAGCACTAAATGGCCACAGGAGAAAGCAGAAAAAATCTAAAATCAACACCTTAACATCACAATTAAAAGAACTAGAGAAGCAAGAGCAAACAAATTCAAAAGCTAGTAGAAGACAAGAAATAACAAAAATCAGAGCAGAACTGAAGGAGATAGAGACACAAAAAACATTTCAAAAAAATCAATGAATCCAGGAGCTGTTTTTTTTTGGAAAGATTAACAAAATAGATAGACTGCTAGCCAGACTAATAAAGAAGAAAAGAGAAAAGAATAAAAAAGACACAATAAAACATGATAAAGGGGATATCACCACTGATCCCACAGAAATACAAATGACCATCAGAGACTGCTATAAACACCTCTATGCAAATAAAACTAGAAAATCTAGAAGAAATGGATAAGTTCCTGAACACATACACCCTCCCAAGGCTAAACCAGAAAGAAGTTGAATCCCTGAGTAGACCAATAACAAGTTCTGAAATTGAGGCAGTAATTAATAGCCTACCAACCAAATAAAGCCCAGGACCAGATGGATTCACAGCCAAATGCTACCAAAGGTACAAAGAGGAGCTGGTACCATTCCTTCTGAAACCATTCCAAACAATAGAAAAAGAGTGACTTCTCCCTAACTCATTTTATGAGGCCATCATCATCCTAATAACAAAACCTGGCTGAGACAAAACAAAAGAAAATTTCAGACCAATATCCCTGATGAACATCAATGCGAAAATACTCATTGAAATAATGGCAAACCAAATCCAGCAGCACATCAACAAGCTTATCCACCATGATCAAGTTGGCTTCATCTCTGGGATGCAAGGCTGGTTCAACATATGCAAATCAATAAGTATAATCAATCACATAAACAGAACCAATGACAAAAACCACATGATTATCTCAATACATGCAGAAAAGGCCGTTGATAAAATTCAACAACCCTTCATGCTAAAAACCCTCAATAAACTAGGTATTGATGGAATGTATCTCAAAATAATAAGAGGTATTTATGACAAACCCACAACCAATATCATACTGAATGGGCAAACTGGAATCATTCCCTTTGAAAACTGGCACAAGACAAGGATGCCCTCTCTCACCACTCCTATTCAACGTAGTATTGGAAGTTCTGGCCAGGGCAATCAGGCAAGAGAAAGAAATAAAGGGTATTCAAATAGGAAGAGAGGAAGTCAAATTGCCTCTGTTTGCAGATGACATGATTGTATATTTAGAAAACCCCATCGCTTCAACTTTGCTGAAGTGGCTTAACCTGATAATCCACTTCAGCAAAGTCTCAGATACAAAATCAGTGTGCAGAAATCACAAGCATTCCTATATACCAATAATAGAGAGCCAAATCATGAGTGAACTCCCATTCACAATTGCTACAAAATACCTAGAAATACAACTGACAAGGGATGTGAAGGACCTCTTAAAGGAGAACTACAAACCACTGCTCAAGGAAATGAGAGAGAACACAAACAAATGGAAAATCATTCCATGCTCATGGGTAGGAAGAATCAACATCATGAAAATGGCCATACTGCCCAAAGTAATTTATAGATTCAATGCCATCCCCATCAAGCTACCCTTGACTTTCTTCACAGAATTGGGAAAAACTACTTTACATTTTATATGGAACCAAAAAGGAGCCCGCATTGCCAAGACAATCCTAAGCAAAAGGAACAAAGCTGGAGGGATCATGCTACCTGACTTCAAACTATGCTACAAGGCTGCAGTAACCAAAACAGCATGGTACTGGTACCATAACAGATATATAGACCAATGGAACAGAACAGAGGCCTCGAAATAACCCCACACATCTACAACCATCTGATCTTTGACAAACCTGACAAAAGTAATAGGGAAAGGATTCCCTATTTAATAAATGGTGTTGGGAAAACTGGCTAGCCATATGCAGAAAATTAAAACTGGACCCATTCCTTACACCTTACAGAAATTAACTCAAGATGGATTAAAGACTTAAATGTGAGACCTAAAACTATAAAAACCCTAGAAGAAAACCTAGACAATACCATTCAGGACATAGGCATGGCCAAGACTTCATAACTAAAACACCAAAAGCAATAGCAGCAAAAGCCAAAATTGACAAATGGGATCTAATTAAACTAAAGAGCTTCTGCACAGTAAAACAAACTATTATCAGAGTGAGCAGGCAACCTACAGAATGGGAGAATATTTTTGCAATCTATCCATCTGAAAAAGGGCTAATATCTAGAATCTACAAATAACTTAAACAAATTTAAAGGAAAAATACACCATCAAAAAGTGGGCAAACGATATGAACAGATACTTCTCAAAAGAAGACATTTATGCAGCTAACAAACATATATAAAAAAGCTCATCATCACTGATCATTAGAGAAATGCAAATCAAAACCACAATGAGATACCATCTCACACCAGTTAAAATAGCGATCATTAAAAAGTCAGGAAACAACAGATGGTGGAGAGGATGTGGAGAAATAGGAACGCTTTTACACTGTTGGTAGGAGTGTAAATTAGTTCAACCATTGTGGAACACAGTGTGGTGATTCCTCAAGGATCTAGAGCCAGAAATACTATTTGACCCAGTATTCCCATTACTGGGTATATACCCAAAGGATTATAAATCATTCTAGTATAAAGACACATGCACACATATGTTTATTGCAGCACTCTTCACAATAGCAAAGACTTGGAACCAACACAAATGCCCATCAGTGCTAGACTGGATAAAGAAAATATGGCACATGTACACCATGGAATACTATGCAGCCACAAAAAAGGATGAGTTCATGTCCTTTGCAGGGACATGGATGGAGCTGGAAAACCATGATTCTCAGCAAACTAACACAAGAACAGAAAACCAAACACCGCATGTTCTCACTCATAGGTTGGAGTTGAACAATGAGAACACACGGACACAGGGAGGGGAATATCACATACCAGGGCATGTTGAGGGGTTGGGGCTAGGGGAGGGATAGCATTAGGAGAAATACCTAATGTAGATGACGAGTTGATGGGTGCAACAAATCCCGATGGCACATGTATACCTATGTAACAAACCTGCACATACTGCACATGTATCTCAAAACTTAAAGTATAATAATAAAAAAGAACAAAAAAAATCTTTTCAACATTATTGTGCATTAATTTATTCATATGTGAATATATTCACTTCCTAAATATTTATTATTCATGTAACATAGGTTGGAATTTATATAAATTCTTGTGAATATAGAATGTATCAACTCTCTAAATATCTTCTTTTACAGGATTGATGTGAATCTCATTTCTTTCAATAAATTACTCAGATTGACTTTATAAGAATTAATCTCTCTCTCACAAATATCCCCTCATGTTTGTATAAATTTTTATTTTGGTATATGGAATGGGCAAGGGGTGTTTCAACATTTATACTTCCTGTATCATCTATCAAAGTTATTTGTTCTGATAGGTATTTAATAAGTATACTTATTAAACAATATTAAGAAATCAAAGAAAAACCTCAGAACTGCGCTAAAGTTGAGGGAATCTTATGTGTCATGTTGCAGCCTACATTTCCAGATAGCTCAGTACTCCTCAAAGATATGTACTTTATAAAGTGTTTACCTTATTCAGACATTTTTATTACCCCTTAATAGTGGCCTTTTAATCTCAGGATATAAACATGGCTGCTTATTAGTTGAAATAGTAACTTCCTTACCATAAGATATTATTTGGATTTAAATTAGATAGCTTATTATTGAGAACAAATACAGCTTTCACTAATATAATTATTTTTGAAATTTTTATGAATGGATAACTATATTACTGGTTATCAACCTTGACTTCAAATAAGAATCATTTAGAACAGCTTTTATTTAAAAAATAAAATACCTAAGCCCTATCAAAAGTATAAACCCATCTTACTGTTGTCAGAACATTTATTTGAGGCACAGTGAGTGAAATGTAATGGGTAAAAATAGAAGATGTAATGAATATTGTTTTTGCCTACCCCAAATTCCCTTTCCCCTTCCTGTGGTGGTAGCATCTGTTTTTGTTTGTTTGTTTTTGTTTTTGAGGAATTGTCTTAATACACATCGTTGTGATTGAATTACTCCTCCTTTCTTCATTCCTGTAAGCCCTAGGCATGATCCAGGAACACTGTTGTGGCCAGACATAGCACTATATTTTTTTATTTACGGTGATTAGTTGAGAAATGTGCGCAGAAACTAAGCATAATCAATCAGAGTCTCTTCTCTGAGACTTTTTTTTGTTATAGCACATTGAAATAATACAATCTTTGGTTTCAGGGATTGATAGACTATAGTAGAATCCAAATGTTGGGGGAAAGTCTAAAAAAAGAGTAGAAATTTAAAAATAGAGAAAAAATAGTAGAAAAAAATTCCAACATGTAGGGAGAATTTTCCTGAAAATAATGTCAACACAGAGGAAAGGAAAACCAAGAAACTGACAAAAGGCGATTACTAACAACTACATGCGATCTCTTGGGTCCAGTCATTCACGAAGGCAGACACAGTGTGTGCAAGATATCTTCAATTTTCCCCTTTCGATGCCTACCCATCCCTTTTTCACTCTATTTCATGCCTTGGTAGAATGACCAGTATGCACTACATTGAAGTGTTTCCTTGCTTTCTGACTTCCTTTGAGTTTGGCTATTAGGATCCACAACAAGAAATTGAAAGGCAGGATGAAATTGAGGTCATTCCTCCCAATTCATTAACTGCTAGGTTGCTATCTGTACATTCACTTCATCCTTCTACAAAAGACCACAATTTATGTCAAAAGATCCCTTCACACATACCCACAGTATCTCCCAGTAACTAGTCACTCCTAGTGGTAATAATTGCTTCCTGATGTTGTTATCTTGTATTACATTGTACTATATCCCTGCTCTTATTTCTGTAAATAGGTTCTTTATGAAGCTGCTCTAGAATTAAAAACAAAACCAAAA
Source organism: Symphalangus syndactylus (assembly GCF_028878055.3). NCBI lineage: Eukaryota > Metazoa > Chordata > Mammalia > Primates > Hylobatidae > Symphalangus > Symphalangus syndactylus. The sequence goes on from NC_072447.2 coordinate 94,888,161, forward strand.
AAAAAAAAACAGTATTTTTTTGGAAAATACTTTAGATCTTTAGTCCAATATAGTAATAGTAAGCCTTAATTGTAGTGACATTGCTACAGAAAGATATCCTATTAACTGCTAAGCCCTTTTTCTGATTATCTCCTGAGCTGTCTTATAGAAAGTAAGATAATGTATGTTAATAGTCAAAGAAAAAGGGATGACATTCACCAAGAAAAACAAATGAATTATCAATATTCATATGTATTACTCCAATGTTTTGTTCCATGTTTGAATAAGAAAGAACAAAACTGGCTAAATGTGGGTAGTCATTGATAGATACAATAAAAGTCCTACATTCCCAGTAATTCTTGGCATGATTTAAATCAGGGTCAATAGCGTGATATCTCTTACACTGACTTTCTTGACCCCCAAAAAATTGACTAGTAATTTGGGAAGGAGTCCTGCAAATAATGACCAATGCTCCAAGAAATGCTATGTGTGATAGCAGAAGCAGTTTTCCTTCAGTGTAACTAGGCTTGCCATTTAAATCAAGTCGATATTCATAAAATTGTGTAACCTCATATGTTTTGGCTAATTTGGTGAGAATAAACTGCTATTTGCTTGTCAATGAGAAGAGAAAGAGGATTTATTAAGTAGCTACTTGGAAAATCTAAGACTAAGGAATTGACTATGCTGTAGTTTAAACATTATCTCTCATATTTTATAAACCAATATAAAATTTTCTTTAATTGATTGCTTATGTATAGAAAGGGTTCTCAAAATTTCTTATTGTATTGGTATCAAAATTAAGACAATTATGAGAATTTTTTGAGACATTAATTAGAAATATTTCTTCTAAATTTTACATATGAATCCAAAGTTTTGGGAGGTGTTTAGATATCTGCATATAAAAATAACTATTTAGGGACTCACATTATTTATATTTTTGTGTGTTGAAGTCACTGTCACTACTCTTCTCCAAACTTTTGTATACATTTCAATTCCAAAACTCTGTTTATGATCAACATATTGTGCAAAGATTAACAACTAATGGGCCAAATATCATTTGCACTTTTCTCTGTTGCACTGAAAATAAAATGTCCATCCCACCTCCACCGTTTTTTTCTTATGTCTGGACAATTTTAAAGCAAATTCAAGGCTATGATGGTACATATAATTTCAACCATAAATTTTCAGTGTATTTCTAATATATAAAGATTTTTATAAACAAAGCCATATAATATGCTCCACATTAATAATAATTTTTCAGACCTGAATAATGTTCGATTCCCTCTATTATTACAAATCATTTTATTGCTGTTGTTTTCTTCTAATCAGGATCTGAGTGAGTTCCACAATTGCAAACAAATGTTACTTATCAAATTGTCTTAAAGAAAACCACAGTCTTTAAACAATGCTATAAACAAAGTGTTTGAGTTTTAGACTTCACAACATAATTTTTGGCTGCTCGAAGACTGATTTCATGTTGTTTTGTTTGTTGTGCTTATTTCTTGTTTTTGAATTTTCATTTTTTGTTCCAGTTAGGTAGTTTTGCCAAATAGCTGTGTTCTAAATCACTGAACAATCACTTTAACTCAATAAAAAATATTCTACACGTTTGAAGAGAAAAGTTTATTTGGGATATATATATTTATATATATGTGGGAGGGGTATGTGTAAAATTTTAGAAAATTTTAACTGTTTTCTCATTTCTCAACATGACTGAAAGTTCTGTTAAGTGAAAAAATTCAAATGTTTTCAGAATAACTAAAATTACAGTAGCTCACAAACAGTATTTAATAAATAATTGTAGTGTAGGCTTCTGATGCATGAATTTCTAGTCTTCTATAAAAATCACAACAATCTTATGTATCTCAAAAGATTAAAATCAAATTCTTTCAGCAAGATGGTGTAAAACACACATTTGCATGGAAGAGGGAATGGAAAAGTCTATCCTACAGAAAAAGGGTAGTACTTATTATGGACACTATATTTGTGTCCCTTCAAATGTGTATGTTGAACTTTTAATCCCCAATGCGATGGTATTAGAAGGTAGAGCCTTTGGGAGGTAATTAGGTCATAATTGTGAAGCCTTAATAAATGAAAGTAGTACCCTTATAAGAAGAAATATGAGAGATATGATTTTCCTTTTGGTCATGTGAGGGTATAAGAAGACAGCCATCTGCAAATCAGGAAGAGTGCTATCACCAGATACCAGATATGCCAACATCATGATCTTGAACTTCCTCATTTTCAGACTCACGAGAAATAAACGTCTGTTGTTTAAACTACCCATTCTACAGTATTCTGTTATAGCAATCTGAACTGACTAAGATTGTACTTATCCTAGACTTTTCTCTCTATGGATTCTTAGAGCCCATAAAATGACTCCACTCATTCATAAAACTGTAAACTATAATATGTTGTTGAACCTGAAGTCTAGATAAGTAAGGCCTGAGTAAATGAGAATGAATTGTTTAGAATAATATAGCTGGAAGACTTTACCTTGTGTTGCAATTTGAAAAAAATTTTATGTAGATAATTATTGGCATGAAGCTGAATTTGAAAGCAGGCAACTAAAAGGAGGACTGCAATGTTGGAAAAAAAAACACACCTCAACTTGAGATATATGCTCTTTTTTATGATAATGACTTTGACTTTGTGACTCTTTTCTACAGTAGAAACATTTCCTTAGAAGTAATTTAAATGAATACAGCATCCCAAGTAAAGGCTATATAGAAGAGAATGTATAAAGAGAAACAATGAAAGAAAAATCTTATAAAAAGCAAGTTTTTTCTAATAAACACTGAATACTTACTATGTCCACAGTCTCTGTTTAATAAAATAAGTGTTTGGAAACTTAAAAAATATATATTGGTATATGAAGATCATGTATGTAGACATTAATAATGCAATAGGTCTTCCAAATGCAGGAAAAGTAATAAAACAATTTTTATGGGGAAGAAAAGACAATACATACTTTGCAAACTACTTATGCAAATCTGAATAATGCCTTGTACACACACAAACCTACAAAAATGATAGATATTAATTCCACATGATGAGGAGATGAATATTGAATAGTTTAATGCACACTGTTGTTTGTTATAATAAATATGAGAGAAAATATATGATGAAATTTAGCTTTCCCACTACATACAAGATGAAGATACTCAAGAAAACATTGATCACTATCATTTTGATGGTGATACAAACGTATTTTTCACCCAACTGCTTGTTTTTATTTCAATGTTTATCTTGAGGAAGAGCTGCAGGTTTTATTTCTGACCTGTAGCACAATTGTAATTGAAATCGGTCTCAAACTGCACTTTTGTCCAATTATCTGATATTGTGTTTGTGTGTTGGTGAGTGTTGTGTATGTTTGTGTTTATTTCTAAACACTTCTACTTCATCTATATACGTTAGCAAACCGATTAGTAAACTACATCTCCTTGGTACACTAATGACACATTAGAAAATTCTCTGCAAAAAGTAAAGTATAAAAAATAAGATAGTTCCCAGTTTTAACAAATTGGACTGTAATATGTCTTACAATAATAAAAATATTTTAGAATCTATATCTACTGAATACTTACTATATCCTAGAGACCAGTCTAATTATTCAAAGTCATCCCCAAAATAATTACTCTGAAGTAGTAAATATTATCATGTTTTAGAATTGAAGAAACTTAAAATGGTTAGTTTTCCTAAGTTTACAAGTTATTAACTGGTGGAACTGAGAATCAAACCTAGTAAAGCTGGTTTTGAGATATTTAGTCTCTCAAAAGTCTTTTATATGACAGAAAGATATTTAAAGAAATTAATAAAAATCTAATAGTTGTTAAGAACCAGAAGGAATATCCTCAGCAAATCAAATTTTTGGGGTTCTTAAAAGTTACAAGGAAGATAGCACTAAATTGATTTAGTCAACAAATATTAGAGGTAATAGTGGTCATTTTCAAATAAACCCCAAAGAAGCTGCATGCTCAGTGTAAACAAATAGAAGATTGACACTTGGAAATGGAGTAATAATCAAAATAATTAATTAAAAATCTGTTTAAAACAACTGTCCCCATTGGGTTTATCTCCTCTCCCTGTGTGGCCAACAGCCATGGCTTTGGTATACAAATAAGCAGCCAAAAAATGCTTCCTATAAAAACTGGATGATGCTTCTGGGAAAGGATTCTAGTGTGAATGTTTGGGCATGTAAAGAAAGAAGTTTGACAGTGAGGTAAACCCATAATTCCAGAACTCCACAAACATTACTAAGGGAAAATAAAGAGGTATTGTCTGTTCAGCTTAAGAGGAAAACATGTTGACTCTCCCCTACGCTTTGATGCTTTGTGTGGTTCATTTTGGTTTGAAGTAAGGTGCAGAGAGAACAATTAAATAACCAGGTTTGCTCAATTGTAAATAGCCCAATTAATTTTTATAATTATACTTTTATAATAATCATCAAAGGAATGAACTTGACTATTTCTTAGAGCCTCCCACAATTAGAATAGGTTAAATAATATGGATTAATGAGCACCATTTTTTTGCATTGCTGTGATTATGCCAATAGGTAAAATACAGATATGAGTCCCAAGAGCTTCTTAAACTCCCAAGTTCTCTTCAAGTTCTTTAACTTACCACTCATATTAAGTTCTCTGTTCAAAGCCCACCTGAATGTTACCCATCCCTTACCACCCAATGTAGAACTAACAAGCTCAAATCTAGGCTATACCTGGATTATGTATTAATAATACATTCTTCATTTCCATGCAGTATATTTATTTATAATATTATTAGTATGAGGAGGGAGTCTCATTTGCAACAAAGAGAAATCACATTCATACCATCAATTTTTTATCAAGACCTTATTTAAATTCTATCTGTCATGGGTTCATTGCACTTAATATGATCAAAATCACAGAGACGTAGACTATTGGGAGCTTTCTTACAGTCATTTACTTATATTATCCTCATATATTTCACATTTACTCCCCTGTTCATCTCATGTAGTACTGTGGCTTAAATTGTCATGTATATGGTAATGACTTCAGCTGTCCACCTAAATCTATTCTAGCTGTCCACCAGAATCTATCATCTCCTTCTTCCATAATAATAGAATTGCTGCTGGACATTTGACTGTCCAACTGTTCTTGCAGTAAAATTGTGCCACCATTTGCTGCATGAGGTCATACCATGTAAGTTACTGATCTTTGGCCATGAAGTTGCCAGTGCTGAAGATGATATAAGGAAGCTGAGTTCCTTAAAGACGTTGAAAAGAAGAGCTGACTTGCCAAACATACCTATGCTAAAAATTCTCCATTATATCCCAATCTTGGGGTAAAAACCAGTTATTTTAATAATGTATACAGTAATACACGTTTACACATCAGCAGGACTCACTCTTTCGGTTTTCTTAGGTACTGATTCAGATGCTACTTTCTGGTCCAGGCTTCCTCTGGCTATTATATTAAAATTATGCCCATTTTGTAATTCTTACACTTTGCCCCATCTTTATTATTTTTTCATACTTTTTCTTATATGAAATTTTCAATATGTTGTTTTTGTTTCTCCTAACTTGTAAGAATGCAAGTACTAAGCTGTCATATATATTTTAAAATATAGAAAATAATTAAGCATACATTTTAATTCTGTGGGTTAAGAATTAAAGTGGGAATCAGCTGGGTGGTATTTGTTCCCATAATATTGGCTGGGGTTATTCATATAGTGGTACTCAGTTAGGAACTCTGCTGTAGCTAAAAAGTTCAGGGTAGCCTTGAACTACAGAGTTTCTCTCATTATGCTTCTCATTATTCAGTAATCTATTCTGAGCATTCTTTTTTTTTTCATTTTTATTTTAGATACAGAGGGTACATTTTATTTGAGATACAGGGGGTATTTTATCACATGGGTATAATGCACTCAGGAGGTGAGCATAGTTCACAACAGGTAGTTTTTTGACCCTTGCTTCCCTCTCTCACTCACCTCTCTAGCAGTCTACACAGAGTCAATTGTTTCCATGTTTATGTTCATGGGTGCTCAATATTTAGCTCCAATTATAAATGAGAACACATGGTATTTGGTCTTCTGTTCCTGCATTAATTTGCTTAGGATTATGGCCTCTAGCTCCATCCACATTGCTGCAAAGGACATAATTTTATTGTACATTATGGCTGCATAGTATTCCATGGGGTATATGTACTACATTTTCTTTATTCAATCTACCATTGATGGGCACATGGGTTGATTCCCTGTCTTCCCAATTGGGAATAGCACAGTGATGAACTTATGAGTGTATGTGCCTTTTTGGTAGAATCACTTATTTTTTGGGGGGGGTATATACCCAGTAAAGGGATTACTGGGTTGAATGGTAGCTCTGTTTTAAGTTATTTGAGAAATCCCCAAACTACTTTCCACAGTGGCTGAACTAATTTACATTCCCATAAGCAGTGCGTATGTGTTCCTTTTTCTCTACAACCTTGCCAACATTTGTTAGTTTACTGTTAATAATAGCCATTTTGACTGGCGTGAGATAGTATCTCATTGTGGATTTGATTTGAGTTAATCTGATGATTAGTGATTTCGAGCAAATATTTTTCATGTTTGTTGGCTGGTTTTCTGTCTTTTGAGAAGTGTTTGCCCATTTACTTTGCCCATTTTTAATTGGGTTATTTGGTTTTTGCTTGTTGAATTAAGTTCCTTATAGATTCTGAGTGTCAGACCTTTGTCTCATATATAGTTTGCAAGTATTTTCTCCCATTTGGTAGATTGTCTGTTTGTTCTCTTGATAGTTTCTTTTGCTGTCCAGAAGCTTTTTTTAGTTTAATTAAGTCCAGTTTGTCTATTTTTTTGGGTGGGGGTATAATTGTTGTTGGGGACTTAGCCAAAAATTATTTGCCAAGGCAGATGCTGAGAAGGGTATTTTTTTACATGTCTTCTAAGATTTTTATACTCTGAAGTCTTACATTTAAATATTAAATCTTGCCGGGCATGGTGACTCACACCTGTGATCCTAGCCCTTTGGGAGGTCAAGACAGGCAGATCATTTGAGCCCAGGAGTTTGAGACCAGCCTGGCAATATGGTGAAACTCTGTTTCTACAAAATAATACAAAAATGAGCCAGGCATGGTAATGTATGCCTGTGGTCCCAGCGACTCTGGTGACTGAGGTAGGAGGATCACCTGAGTCCAGCCGGTTGAGGCTGTAGTGAGCCGCGATTGTACCACTGCACACCAGTCTGGCGACAGAGTGACATCCTTTTTCAAAAAAAAAAAAAAAAAAATTAAATGCATCTTGAGTTAATTTTTGTACACAGTGAAATGCAATGGTCTAGTTTCATTCTTCTGCATATGGCCAGCCAGTTATCCCAGCACCATTTACTGAACAGGGAATCCTTTCCCCATTGCATGCTATTGATGGCCTTGTCAAAGATCATATAGTTGTAAGTGTGCAGCCTTATTTCTGAGTTTTCTATTCAGTTCCATTGGTCTGTGTGTCTGTTTTTGTGCCAGTACCATGCTGTTTGGTTATTATAGACTTACAGCATAGTTTAAAGTCGGATAGTGTGATTCCTTCAGCTTTAGTCTTTATGCTTAGGATTGGTTTGGATTTGGAGGCCTTTTTTTGATTCCACATAAATTTTAGAATAGTTTTTTTATTTGTTTTGTTTGTTTTTGCTAATTCTAGAAAAATGGTGTTAGTTGTTGGATAGGAATAGTGTTAAATCTATAAACTGTTTTGGGCAGAATGGCCATTTTACTATTGATTCTTTTAACCTATGAGCATGGAATATTTTTCCAATTATTTATGTCATCTCTGATGTCTTTAAGCAGTGTTTTTCGTTCTCCTGGAAGAGACCTTTCACCTCCTTATTTAGCTGTATTCTAAGATATGTAATTTTCTTTGTGGATATTGTAAATGCTATTATTTTCTTGATTTGACTCCCGGCCTGGGCATTATTGTTGTATAGAAATACTACTAATTTTTGTGCTTTCATTTTATATACTGAAATTTTGCTAAACTCATTTATCAGTTCTAGTAGTCATTTGGTAGTGTCTTTAGGGTTTTCTACATATAAAATGATATTATCAGCAAAAGAGATACTTCGATTTTTCTTTTCCTATTTGGATGCCTTTTATTTCTTTATCTTTCCTGATCGACCTGGCTAGAAGTTACAGTACTATGTTGAATAGTAGTGGTGAGAGTGGGCATCCCTGTCTTGTTACAGTCCTAAACAGGAATAGTTCCACCTTTTGCCCATTCAGTATGACATTGGCTGTAGGTTTGTCAAAGTTGGATTATTTTAAGGTGTATTCCTCCAATGCCTACAATGCTGAGGGTTTTTTCATGAAAGAAAGTTGGATTTTATCGGGCTGGCATGGCGGCTCACGCCTGTAATCCCAGCACTTTGGGAGGCCAAGGCGGGCGGATCAGGAGGTCAGGAGTTCAAGACCAGCCTGGGCAACATGGTGAAACTCCGTTTCTACTAAAAATACAAAAATTAGCCAGGCGCGGTGGTGGGGGCCTGTAATCCCAGCCACTCGGGAGGCTGAGGCAGGAAAATTGCTTGAACCCAGGAGGCAGAGGTTGCAGTGAGCTGAGATCTCTGGGTGACAGAGCAAGATTTCGTCAAAAAAAGAAAAGTTGGATTTTATCAAAAGCTTTTCCTGCATCCATTGAAATGATCATATGGTTTTTTTTGCTTTTTGTTGTTTTTTAATGGTGAATGACATTTATTAATTTGCATATGTTGAACCGACCATGCATCCTAGGAATATCGCCTACTTGATAGTGGTGAAATAACTTTTTGATGTACTGCTGGATTTGGTTTGCTAATATTTTGTTGAGGATTTTGCATTTATGATAATCAGGGATATTGGCCTGAAGTTTTCTTTCTTTGTCAGGTCTCTGTCGGATTTTGGTATTAGGCTGATGCTGGCTTCATAGAATGAGTTATGGAGGAGTCCCTTCTGTTTTATTTTTTTGTAATAGTTTGAGCAGGGTTGATACCAGTTCTTTATATGTCCAGTAAAATTTGGCTGTCAGTCCATCTGCTTAGGAATTTTTTCAGTTGTTTTATTATTATTATTATTACTGATTCAATTTCAGAGCAAAATATTGGTCAGTTCAGTGTTTCAGTCCTCCTTGTTCAATTTTGGGAGATTGTATGTTTCCAAGAATTTGTCAATTTCCTCTAGATTTTCTAATTTTTGTGCATAGAGTTGTTGATAATATTCTTTGTGGATCTTTTTTATTTCTGTGTGATCAGTTGTAATGTCATCTTTGTCATTTTTTATTGTAATTATATGGATTTTTTCTTAGTTTTTTTAAAATTAATCTAGCTAGTGGTCTACCAATCTTGTTTATTTTTTTCAAAGAAAGAGCTTTTCATATCCTTTATCTTTTTATAAATTTTTGTATCTCAAAACATGCTTTCAACATGCTTTCTTCACTAAGTTTAATCATTTCTAACTTTTGATTTAAAGTGAGAGATATGTGACTCTTCTTTTTACTTGAATACTTAGAGTCCATTATAGAGTTATTCATTGGTATAATGTCAAAATTGTCTCTCAGGGAACAGGGAGGCCTGAAAAGAGGGAGGGAGAAGGGGAAATGGCCAGTCAGTGAGTAGTCAACAGAACACATACACCATTTATATATTAAGTTTGCTGTTTTACATGGGTATGGTTTGTGGTATCCCAAAATAATTACAATAGTAATATCAAAAATCATTGATTACAGATAACCACAACAGATATAAGAATAAAGAAAAAGTTTGAAATAATGTGAGAATTACAAATATGTGACATAGACACAAAGTGAACATGTGCTGTTAAAAAAAAGGCACCAATAGACTTGCTTAATGCAAGGCAAAACTTCAATTTGTAAAAAACACAGTATCTATGAAGCACAATTAAGTGAAGCACAGTAAAATGAGATGGTATTTATTTTCTATTTATTTTGCAGAACAATTCTACATGTTCTTAAATCATATAATATGTCCATCTCTAGAACCAAGTGGGGCTTGTGGTAATTTTGGGGCAGCTTCCCAAAATAATCACATTTGAAGAGAAACTATATATTTGGAATTTTGCATAGGTTCTTTTGATATAATTAAACAATGAAAGTTCAAAATTGAACTTTAATTATGTTAAGAAAATAAAATTTAGTTTCAGTGTTGCATGGCTTGCTCCTCAGTCCCCAAAAGCAAAGAATATACAGCAGTCATTTCTGCCATCCTATCTAATGAATAACTTGGCATATAGCTTCTTGATAACATAGCTACCATTTTAATCTGGTTGGAAAGTTTGATGATAATTAAAATTTTTAGCTGAAACTCCTGCCTTGAATGAAAACCACCAGACATTTTTATCCGTATTCCTATTATGATAATCAAATCTTTGATGGTGAGCAGGTAGATATATTATTTGCATTTACCAAAAAACAAAACAAAACAGCACAAAGGCTTAAAAGATTAGATGGCTTGCCTAAAGTTGCATAGGTAGTTAGTAAGTGACAATACCAAACTAATATGCCTTGTTATCTTGTGGCAATTACACTAAATTACACTCCACTCTACGTCTAAAAGTTAGAAAGCAGAGATGTAAATATCCATATCATTTATTTTAAAGTACCAGTAATTGTTGTTTATTCGTATGGTTTAATGATTTGGCTTCCCAGAATGCTGGGCTTTCTTAGCTTCAATCAGAGCACAAAGAAATCATGAACCACACCATGCTCTGTTAACTTCAGGCCTAGTTGTTAGCACTAATAACATAATAATTGCAAATAAGTGTCATTTTTGTTTGTACTTTTATTGCATATCACTTCAGCCTTTATTTCCTACCATGCTCTATGTGAATTCTTTCAAAAGAAATTTTGTGTAATACATATTTAAAAATGCATCAAGGAAACACATTTTAAAAAGCAGTGGCATTTCAGGAAATGACTAGAATTGTGCAAGTTACACTCATTATGGGCGTGGCTTAATTTTTCATGCATCCGTCCAACTGCTGTTTCATTTTTTTGACGTTCCAATTGTACCAATCTGGACATATTTGAATAAATGTTCTAACTGTATTTTATTTGTTTAAATAAGGGGAAAAATTAACATCTCTACCTGCATGATATTTCCTGTCTTTCTTCTTTATCTAGTTCAAACAAAGAAGATCAAAATTATAACTATTTGAAAAAACAATGGAGACATTAACTGTGACATTTAAGGTAAAATAAACATCAATATTTAAGAGAAGAAAATAATTCATATTATTTTGCAAGCAATTATTTCTGAATGTTTTAAACTTAAAAATTTAGGTAGCAAAGGTGGGCTTTATAAATAGTAAAAGAAGCAGTAATGATACAGTTATTTTTATATAATGACAGATTATTCAGAGATTTTTATGTTAACGCCTTTTATGTGGGTTGGAAATCATTGAATATCATTGTTTTACTCAACTCAGGCTAAGTTAGCACCATCTTCTTTAGGAGACCATGTCATAGCATGGCAGAAATTCACATTTAAAAACTCAGGGACACTTCCCAAGGAAAAATACTCATCTTTTTTTCTTTTGGGCAGGTATAGCTTTAGGCAAAACTGTGAAATCTGTGAAGTTCATATTTAGAGCTTGTTGTATCACCTTTTCTTATTTTTCTGGAATCCAAGGTGTTTGATCTGTCCTAGAAGAATTCTTTCATTATTTTTTTTCTGTCTGAGGCCCTATATTAACATGGGAAGAGACAATTTTCAACCCAATAATTCTTCTTATCATCTAGGCTTGGGGTTTTAATTTAATATGGCTGAACTCTCATTTCTCAATTCACATTCTTGGTTAGAAAGCAATCTTTCTTACCACTTCCTCAAGTTGTTTGTTTATTTGTTTATTTATTTATTAGTTTCTCCTTTACAGACAGGACTGGATTTTGAGGCTTCCAGCTTTATAACAATCTACCTCACCTGAGTAGGGACCCAAAATTGATGTATCTCCCTAAGCCATAAAATTCTGGCTTGGCACAGTGGCTCAAGTCTATAATTTCAGTGCTTTGGGAGACCAAGGCAGGAGAATCTCTTCAGCCCGGGAGTTTGAGAACAGCCTGGGGTATATCGTGAAACCCCATCTCTACAAAAACATACAAAAAATTAGCTGAGCATGGTGATGTGTGCCTATAGTCCCAGCTATTCAGGAGGCTGAGCTAGGAGGATTGCTTGAGCCCAGGCAGAGGTTGCGGTGAACCATAATCACACCACTGCACTACAGCTTGGGTAACAGAGTGATACCCTATCTTAAAAAGAAAGAAAGAAAGAAAGAAAAATCCTAGCTGACTGTTCTGTGGTCTGTAGGTAGGTTTTATAGAGTGAAGGGCAAACATTCCTTTGGTTTTAGCTTACCATTCTCACTTTGTTATTAATACTTCTTCATTCCTATTACCTTTTCTTTTCCTGCTTTCCTTTCCCCTTGGTTCTTTCCTCTTTCATTTTCTCTTTTCTTTCCCTTCTCCATTCCCTCTCCCCTTTCTTCTTCCTTTCCCCCTTTCTTCTTTCCTTTCCCCATCCCTTCTTTTTTTTAAATTTCTCCTTCCTTTCTTTTAAATGTGCTATATATATTTTTTAAATTATCATATTTCATCCAGCATTTCTGTGTGCTTCTAGTGGTTGTGTGTGTGTGTGTGTGTGTGTGTGTCTGTTTTGGGTGGTGGTGATTGTAGGTCATCATTAACTTCTTCTGGTATATAATTGAAAGTCTATTTGACTCCAAGTCAAATTTCATGTTTGTGTATCTAATTGACTCAGGGCTGTGCATTCTATGAACATGTTAACTAACTTATATTTTCCCCATTCAGAAAAGGGAAAATGACATTTTAATCAGATTAAACATGTTTACCTATACAACAAAAATGCACATGTACCCCTGAACCTAAAATAAAAGTAAAAAAAAAAATAATAAAGAAGGGAAAAAAATAACCTCATCTCCAAATTGAAAGCAAGGAATGACAAACGTCGGAAATTTCTTAGAGTGATGCAAGATGATGGAGAAGAAATTTGGGGGCAGGTGTATTTTTAATACACTCTATATCTCAACTACTCTACTTAAATGTGGGACTAATGTGTTGGCCTAAAGGAATACGTTTATGACTGAAATATCTGAAAACTGAAAATATTTTATTGAGCCCTTAACATGTATTAAGAACTCTTAACAACAACCCTATAAAATAAATTGCCCCCATTTTAAAGTTGAGAAAATGGAGGTAATGGAGTGTAATGTGCCAACAGTCACACAGGTAATAAATGGCTAAGCCAAGATCCAAACCTAGGCAATATAGCTCTATTGTATTAATCAATATATTGAAATGACACTAAAGGCAAAAAAGATAAGTCAATAGAACAATTGATTCTATCATTTTCTTATATATAGATCTGATGAACCCTCTGTATTTTATCAAAGGTCAAAAGTTTCATATGCTTAACAACAATAGCAATAAAAAGTAGATTGATAGTCATCACTTTCATAGCAACTTGCCCTACCAGGGAAGAAAAAGGTGCTTTCTTCTAAGGAAAACATTATCAGGTAAGGACCTTAATTGAATAAATTGCTTGTTAATTCACAGACACCTGTCTTAGCAGCTGGCTAGAACACTGCTAGAACACTGAGACTGGATGATCCAGTATCTACATCTACCTTTGTGCATTTTTCTTTTACAGCATGGAAAGAAATGTTCAATTGCTTAGTTGTGTGAAGACATGAAGCCCCATCTTGATACTTTCTTTCCCTGATGAAACATTTCTTTTTTCAACAAAATTATTTTTTGGCTTAAAGAAGTAATTCCTATTTCTAGCTAGGCAGTCCCTATATGCCTTCATAAAGAAAGCATTGTTTGACAACATACACCAATAAATAATACTAGACTTGAAAAATTAGCTGTCTTGCTATTACTTTTTTTGTGTTTTCTTAAAAGTAATCTCACATATTTTTGGATGTTTACTTGGGAATACTGTGACACAAAGCCAGGTTAAGGCAGTGGCAGTATCATTTGACTGTGTATAAAACGTGTGGAATTTATTTTAAAATTTATTTCATAAACATACATCCAGGGATTCTGATTTGGTACTTCATACTAAGGGTGAGGTCCAGGAATCTACACTTAACAAATTTCCTGAAAATTTGGGTACAGGCAGTCTTTGGACCTTGCTTTTTGAAACTAAGTTAAGGAGCAGTTCACATACATTTTGAGCATCTGATAAAATGATTTGTGCCTATCTAATGAGATTCAGTATCTTTATTTCTGTGTTAAGCCTAGATTTCCTTTTTTCTCTAGAGCTTCATTCATTTAAGATGGAATTCCTGCCGGGCGTGGTGGCTCACGCTTGTAATCCCAGCACTTTGGGAGGCCGAGGTGGGCGGATCACGAGGTCAGGAGATCGAGACCACGGTGAAACCCCGTCTCTACTAAAAATACAAAAAATTAGCCGGACATGGTGGTGGGCGCCTGTAGTCCCAGCTACTCGGAGAGGCTGAGGCAGGAGAATGGCGTGAACCCGGGAGGCGGAGCTTGCAGTGAGCCGAGATCGCGCCACTGCACTCCAGCCTGGGCGACAGAGCGAGACTCCGTCTCAAAAAAAAAAAAAAAAAAAAAAAAGATGGAATTCCCTAATCCTCATTCTGTTTTTCAATCCAGTGGGAAATTGCTTTGTTTTCTTTTTCTGAAGTCCACCTTCAATTTACTAGTCCCTTTATTATTCCATAACCTTTCATGTCCCCTGTTATCTTCTTAGTGGGCTAAGGGTATAGACTCTGGAGCTTGTCTTATTTGGAATTTGGACTGTAGAAGCTGGCTGTGCAACAATAAACAATTGGCTTAACCTGTCCTTGCTTACATTTAGTCATTTCTAAAATGCGGGTGATAATAATACTTAACACATACTTTTCTTTGGAGATTAAATGATATAATACACTTTAATTAGAGTGCCAGGGCATGGTAAGTGCTCGATAAATACTACTTATCATCTGATATCTAGCAACATCATGATCATCATCATCATGATCATCACCATATATGATTTCCTATCAGGTTTGCTTCTTAGCTCTTCATTCTAGAGAGATAATCTCATCTCTCTCTCCTAAACCCAAATAAATGAATCTGATGGTTAAATGGTACAATACTAAAACTCATTACACTACTGTTTCATTCATTTTATTTTTATATAAGAGTATAAAATATTTTTGTAGTTTAATAAATAATAATTATAAAATAAACACTTATGTAACAATAACCTGCATAGCCCTCATTGAATATATTCCCCTCCCTCAGATATAACTTTTATCTTGATGAATCATTCTCTTATTTGTGGTTTTATCATAAACATATTCATATTTTAAAACTATGTTGTTAGGTTTTCTGTGGCTTTGGACATTGTAAAATTTATCTATTCCATATACATTACTCCGTGATTCACTTCTGCTCAAAGTTATGTTTGTAAAAAACATCCATGTTCAAGGGTAAAGGAATACCATTTTCTCTTTTTCACTCCTATGATTTATTCCATTGTATGACTACAACATAATTACATGTTCCATTGTTGATGGATACTTGGATCATTTAAAGTTTTTGCCATTATAAACATTGATTCCATGAATGTACTTATATAAGCTTCCTTGTGCACATAGTCAAGACTTCTCTCTGCTTGCATCTAGCAGTGAAATTGCTAAGATGGGTTAGGCAGATGCTTGAGTTTGATAAACAACATCAACATTTCTAATTAAAGTCATTATAGTCCATATAAGTTTAATCAATTTAATCTACCATCAGAATATGAGAGTTCTTGTTGTTTCATGTCCCTGCTATAATTTTGTAATGACGTTTCTTTTTGGTCAAAATAGCTATGTATACTTTCTTCATTGTAGTTTCATTTAACCTGACCCTCATTACTAATGAGGTTCTGAATCTTCTTGTATGCTACCAGGTATTTGGATTTGTTCTTTTTTAGTGCCTGTTTAAAAGCCTGGCTTGTTATAATATATATAGCACAGTGCTTCAGTTAAACACTGTGAGGGCTGGTTTTAGATCTCTTTTGTTGAGTATATCATTCCTTCAAGTATGCATTCATTCATTCATTCATTTTTAATATATTTTGAAGTAGTTACTGAAAGCAAAATGCTAAGTAAACTCTTTTTTTTTTTTGGAGACAGGGTCTTGCTGTCTCACCCAGACTGGAGTATAGTGGTACAGTCACAGCTCACTGGCAGCCTCAAACTCCTGGGTTCATGGTATTCTCCTACCTCTGCCTTATGAGATGCTGGGGTACAAAGCACACACCACCACACTTGCCTACTCTTTTTTTAAATATTTTATTTTTTGTAGATAGGGGATATCTTGCTGTATTGACCAGGCTGGTCTCAAACTCCTGCCCTCAAGCAATTCTCCCACCTTGACCTCCCAAAGTGTTGGGATTGCAGGCATGAGCCTCAGTAAACTCTTTTACTTACCTGCACTTTGTAGTTGTTTCGTGAACTTTAAATGGCTAAATGAAAATTAACCTCTTTCACCCTTTGCCTCAGCTGCCAAGACCTTGAGGCCAAATATGTTAATCATTTGGAATTTCCTGCATATCTGAGTCCTAATAATGTACATTAGTATCTAGGCATTGGCTTCCTATACAGCAAATTGGTGAGCAATAATTTCCACATGAAGGTAAGTTAAGGAATTTAAACATGTTTATTTGCATTTTTTCTTCAAAATAAAGATAGCTTCATTGGGCCCTACATAAAAATGCATATTCTTACAACTTAGATTACCTACTTTATATGTTTTCTAATTGACAATGAGAATTAGGCACTATTTTATTGTCACTAAAATATTAATATATAGGCATAGTTGAGAATACATAATATGTGTAAAAGAAAATAAAATTTCAGGACCCTCTCAACTTATAATGCTAAGGGAGAAGTTAAGCCCTAGTGATTGAATCATATATCACTTTTGCAATTCTGCTTCTTAAATGATAGATAACCCTCTTCCTCATTGTTTTTGTTCCATAAATGACTAGGAGAGACCAAAGACCAGAACTTCCCCACTTTCCAATGGAAAGTGATTGAAACATTAATATTAACAAGCTATAATGTTTGTTATAGAATAGCTGCCTCCTTTTTGGTCCTGTACTTGACTCAGATTAGATGATATCCAAGGCTCTATAACTGTTACATCTTTCGTGTAAAATGTTCAATATGTCTCTCTGAAAGAAAAAGACCACCTTGACTAATCAGATTATTGAAATTATGTGTTATGCCTTACACAGAAATATGTTGAAATTCTATTAAACTTCTCTAAACTTTGTCTGTATAAGCAATCCCAAACTTTTACTCTTTGAAACACTGATTTCCATTTTTTGGAATCTGTACTTCTTAGGTGGATCATCCTCAAACTTCGTGCTTGCATAAACTCTCTTTAAACTAGATTCTGACCACTTCGATTATTTTAGGTTGACGTTCTGGTAACTCAGAAGGAACCTGAAGCAAGTATCCAAGATTCCTACCATTTTGCAGACAACTGGTGCCTTGATAACAGTATATATGGCTTTTGTTCACCCAACCTCACCAGAGCTGGCAGGGGTCTCTATCAAGACTCTTCTTGGGTTTGAAATCTCCCTAATTTTGGCTTGGAATTTGGGCCTTATTCAAGTGACCTGAATCACACTCCCCAGAGCTGGAATTGAAGCTTTGCTTTTAAGGAAGGAGAATTATTTGTTATTCTCTATAGATTCTGCTGACTGCAGATTTGTGATTTTCATTTTCCTCTGAGGTTAAGATTTTGTT
This sequence comes from Symphalangus syndactylus, assembly GCF_028878055.3. NCBI lineage: Eukaryota > Metazoa > Chordata > Mammalia > Primates > Hylobatidae > Symphalangus > Symphalangus syndactylus. Next base: position 94,905,926 of record NC_072447.2, read on the forward strand.
TATCTTACTTATTCAAGTTTGCAATCTATTTCTCTCAGTAGAAGTTCAGTCAAGAAGAAAATAGTTTCTCTTTGAAAAGAAAAACTGAAATTTTTGTAGCTTAAGCAACATATATGTAATCTTTAAAACTGACCAGATTCTGAGGCTTGATTAAATTGACGGTTTGAAACTTTCTTGAAGGACCAAAATTCTTCACACTAGGTAATAATCTAAATTATGAGCAATCATACCTATAAGGCCAAGTCTTTATCCTCAAGGAGAAATCCACCTTTAGACACTCCAACTGAATTTATGTAAAATACTTATGGCACCATTTCCTGTTGATATCTAGAAAACTGGTCTTACTTGATGCATGAAGACCCCAAAATGGAGTACCTTTAAAAACAGGTAGCCAGAATAGGGTACCTTTAAAATACCTAAACTCGTTTATCTGTGCGCTCAATGAGAAACAGCCAGCTCTAAAGTAAACTAAAAGAACTTGAAGAGATATTTTTCAATAGTACTTAGAAGCCTCTAAAAGAGGTTCTGATAAAGTCATTTCTTTTAAGGAAGAAAACAAAATATTGTCTAAAACTATTTTTAAATTAAAAAAGGAAACACTGAAGGCTTTCTTCCTGTCACCTCCATCTGCTCCTTTTTTTAGCCTCGAGATCTGAACTCATCCCTTTCTGCTTATTTCCTCAGTTCCCATACATCTTTTAGGCAGAGATTTTTGGAATTCCACTATGCACACATTTCCTTTACTCAAAGGGGGTATAATGTATTTAAATTTGGAACAGTGGGAATAAACAGAACAACTACAGAATGAAAATGAACCTAAGATTATAAAAATACAGATCCAACAAATTAGTTCTAAACCAGAAATGATGAACAACACTGATGATATATTGATCGAACAGCAGATGAATCCTTTCAATGCCCTAGTGTATTTTGTGGTCCCTTGGAGATGTAAATCTTATCAAGTCTTTGAAATGGTAATATCCAGGGAATTAGCTAAGCAGCAGTTGAGATCAGATCTGAAACAAGTTAAAATTCTTTAAATACTCAAACTGCCTGCTTTGGATCCCTTACAGGATCTGCAAAAAGCACTCTGCCCTGTGGTCTAGTGGTTAGGATTCTGAGCTTTCATCGCTGTGAACTGTTTTCAGTCCCTCATTAGGGAATCAGTCTCATTTGTCTTAAATTATTTGTATGACTCTACACCTTTTAGGCACCTATTTGTTACTGATCCTTTTCCCTTCCATGGACAGCTTTCGATTTTCTGTCTTTTCATATGTGGGGCACATGGAGCTTTGGGGCCTTCATGTATAAGTGCTCAGCTGAGAAGCTGATATCCTAGAAAATCTGTCCAGATAAGAAATGTGGGTTGTATTCCATTTGTGACTAGCAAGACTTTTCTTTCTTTGAGCTGTCTTTGGAGTAATTCTGGATCTTGTAAGGATTGCTTTACACGTCTTTGGAGATGTCTAGTTAATTCTTGGTTAAGTTATAAATTTGGCTAAGGCTCACTGGTTTTGGTGGGTCACTCCACCAAAAGATACCTTTGGCTTTAAAAAAAAAAAAGTGGAATAAAGTATTTATAAAAGGTAAGCCTTCAGATAAGGTAGGCTTACTTCTTTTTCAGAGCTATCTATGATGACTCTAGGCATAAAAAAATTATTTGCCTGCTTCCTTAATGAGCTCCACTCTGGACTCAATAATTTTAGATAAGAAATAGAAGCTAAGTTGGAAAGACCACCCACTGAAGACAATTAGTATAAAAAGTACATCTTTCTGGCATTTAACTGGCTATTTTGAAATCCCTTTGTAAAAGAATTTTACAGGTATAAAGGAGATCATTTGTAAGAACATCTCTTTTTCTTCATGATGAATATATTGGCTCTAAGTTTACATAACAAACCTTACCTTTGTTCAAGATACTTTCCTGCAATTTTGTCTTGACTCAGCCTGTACCTATTTCATTCTTTCTCTCAGCAAATAATGGTGTTTACATCTAAGTTATTTGCCTTTGGGATGTAAATTTTGCCTGAGTCATGTCTTTTGGAAGAGCAAATTTACTGTTGCCTGGCTAACAATTATTTAGGGCTTGATAGTCTGAAGGAATGAGAAACTATTTGAAAACCAGCAAAGGAAAAACTTTGTGAAGCTATAAAAGCCACTTCTGTCTGTGTGTCTCTGTCTATATGTTTATAGGCAACATTTCACTACCAAAATATGTGAAAGAGCTCTAAATAATTGGCTTAAAAAAAGTAAGTGCCTAAGTCAAATATTTTATCAGAAAAATATAAACTAACTCCTCAAATGCCATTTAATTCACATGACTTGTGTAAATCTTTGGTAAATAAGAGTAGTTTAATATTTTCAGCTTAACAAAAACAATAATTTATTCTAAGCATTTAACTTTATGATTTTTTGCTGCTATACTTGCTTAACATACAGTAATATAAAAATGGTAAAAAACTAACTTGAGTTAGTTTAACGAACCATTTAATCATAAATATTAGGAACAAATTAAATGAGATATAAGTTTATAAATGAAGCTTTTACAGTTTCAAAAATATTTTAGTAATTTAATATCTTGAATTGTTGTTATGTTAAGTGATAGATAAATATTTGATGACTGACACATTTCCAGGTAAGTTAAAATACTGAAACATTAATTATCAAATATAAGCTTAAGTTTATATAATTTGGCATATTATTTTTATATGGCATAGAAAAACTAAATATGCTTAAATCTGTTGATAAACAAAAAAAATCGAAGAAACATTTTTTAAAAATTATAAAATGGGGCCATGCACAGAGTGTCATGCCTGTAATTCCAGCTCTTTGGGAAGCTGATTTGGGAATGAGGACAGGAGTTTGAGACCAGCCTGGGAAACACAGCAAAACCTCATCACTATCAAAAAATTTAAAAATTACTCAGATGTGATGATGCATGCCTGTAGTTTCAGTTACTTGGGACGTTGACATGAGAGAATCCCAGATCCTTGAGCTCGGAAGTTAGAGGTTATAGTGAGCTATGATTGTGCCAATACACTCCAGCCTGAGTAACAGAGCAAAACCTTATCTCTTAAAAATAATAAATACATATACCGATTATAAAATAGTATTCTTCTACAAATAGTGGTATAAAATGTTTTAAAATTACTTACTTTCTAGGTTTTTCACAGAAAATTAGGGTTACTGAGTTAATATTATAATTAATATATGTAATTGATAGTACTAAATTGTACTAAGTACAATTCTAAATGCAAAATATATTTTTAAAATAGCACTTTTTTGGAAAAAAGGTTATAAGAAAAACATAAATATGTGATTTTTATTAAAGAAAAGATGATTTTTTTTCTGGTTTAAATGTTATTCGAAGTTTGTTTCAAAATGAAGTAAAATGATATGTAGAAAAAACTTTAATTGGATCTAAAAGTTGGGGAAAGAAAAAAATGAAAAAAATTGTAAGATATTACAAATGTTGCATAAAAATCTTCTGTGTTCCAAGCAAATTGAGATTAGATGAATTTGATTTTAAGGTTTTATTAATATTAGCTTTTGTATTTTAAATACATGAATATAAAAGTAAAATTTGTGTTTTCGAACATGAATTTTGTGTAGTATTAATAAGAGATAGTAAAAGATTTGTTTCCCTTCTGAGTAAATTGCAGAAAAAATAATAGAGGTGGGCAGAGACGGAGAGACATGTCCTTTTGGTCTCATTCTGTCTTCTGAGGATCTTTTAATTGTTTGGGAAATTGAGTCTGTTTCAGGTTAATGCCCTTTGCCTTTTGAAATCTTTGAATTATCATTTTAGCTAAATAAATGACATTTTACAGTGACCTGTGATCCTAATTTTAATATTGTTTCCAATCTTTGATATTTGGCATACTCCCCTAAATCAAATTTTAAATTCTAAAATTAAGATTTTTTTTGACCTGAACTAACTTAAATGTAACAAATAGGAATCCATGGAAGTCCAAGCAAGACATATTAGGATTATTTGGTATGTTAAAATCATGTGGGAAGAATTCTTAAATAAGAAATGGTGTTTAATTTAATTTAAGTTATATTTGTATAAATGTTATTAATATGTTTTTTAAAAAATTGTATGATATTCCTGAATTCTGATATGTCTTCATGTATGTTGTCAGTCATAATTAGTGTTATTATGTTAAATTGTTATATGCCACAGAGATGACCAAATTTTCTTCTCAATTGCATCTTTAAGCATGGCTACTCTAAATCTTTTGTCATACATAAACAATTATTGTTTGACTTTGATTTTTTTCAAAAAATGGTTTTCACTTCTCTACAGCTCAAAATTTGCCTTTTCTTCAAGGAAATTCGTAAAAAGAAAAAGGACATTGGCAAGTACTCTTAAATAAGGGTTTCCGATAACTTTGGAGATTATACCTTTCATTGGACTAGATAAAACATTTCCAGGACTCTAATTAAAGAGCAAATACCTTTATAAGGAATGCTAAGCCAACATTAAGCAGAATAAGAATTAAATGCATGGAATTGTTATAGAATTCAATCATTTTTATTACTTTTTTGTTTGAAACATTGCTGATTTATTTCTTATTTTATTTTCCAGAATCAAGAAAACAGTTCAGTAAGAATCCATTTTCCTTGGTAAGAGGACACAATTGAAAACACTGGTTATTTAACCAAAGCTTCATCTGAAATGGCATATTTTATGGATATGACGAGACTGCTTTGAGGAATTTAAGTGGACTTTACATAAAGTTGGTAAAGAGCCCCTTAGAAAGATTGGCCTAGTACCTCATCTACTTGGTTCCCTTAGGAGCCTAGGAACCTCAAGATATTTGGGGACCTCAAGAAGAGAGAAATTCACTCAATTTATGCACCTATTAGAGGCATAGTCTAATGGTGAATTATTGGCTTGGTTTCCTGGTCTTAAAAGGCTTTTAGAAGTTGAATTTGAGATTCTTTATGAAAACATTCCAGCAAAGTCCACTTAAAAGACCCTATATGACCATTCATTATTCTTGTTTATGCAAATAATCAGGCCAAGTAAAATACTAAAACTTATTTTGCAAGTAAGTTGGTTTTGCTAAGATATATCTTTGGTAGAAATGGGGAACTGGGGAGAGAAAAATTATGTATCAGGGAACATTATAACAAACCTATTATTACATTCCAGCTCTCATCATTATTTCTGAGTTTGTATTATTTTCCTACAATTTGGACCAAGTCCCAAATTATTTTATGGCTGCAACAGGTCTATAAAGAAGGACTGGGTTTTAATTTTCTTCATGATGTTTTTAGTTGACTCCCCAGTGAAATAGGTTTTTTGTTCTGACACACGAATTCTCTTTTTGACTATAATCCTTATGTACACTATATTTCTACTATGTATCTCTCATTGTTTTACTTCTCCCAAGAAAATTAACCCATAATGCTTCCAAAGATTAGAGATGGTTCAATCATTAACAACAGCTATATAAATCAGCAACTTGACTGAGGTTGCATTGTTGCCACCCTGTTCTGCCATCCTAATTTGTCTTTTGGCACTCTCAAAATTCTTCAATGAGATGTATCCCCCTCACTTTCATGGGACATGACTTCCATAGATTTTTTTTTTTTTTGAGAACGAGTTTCACTCTTGTTGCCCAGGCTAGAGTGCAGTGGCGCCATCTCAGCTCACCGCAACCTCCACCTTCCGGGTTCAAGCGATTCTCCTGCCTCAGCCTCCCGAGTAGCTGGGATTACAGGCATGCACCACCATGCCTGGCTAGTTTTGTATTTTTAGTAGAGACGGGGTTTCTCCATGTTGGTCAGGCTGGTCTCAAACTCTCGTCCTCAGGTGATCCGCCCACCTCGGCCTCCCAAAGTGCTGGGATTACAGGCATGAGCCACCGCAGCTGGCAGATTTTTTTTTTTTAATTGAACTTTTATTTTAAGTTCAGGAGTACTTGTGCAGGTTTGTTACATAGGTAAACTAGTATCATGGGGGTTTGTTGTACAGATTATTTCATCACCCAGGTATCAAGCCTAGTACTTATGAGTTGTTTTTTTCTGATCTTCTCCACCCACCCTCCACCCTCTGTTAGACTCCACTGAGTGTTGTTCCCTCTGTGTGTCCCTGTGTTCTCATTGATTAGCTCCCACTTATAAGTGAGAACATGTGGTACTTGGTTTTCTATTCCTGTGGTAGTTTGCTTCAGATGATGGTCTTAATTTGCATCCATGTTGCACCAAAGGACCCAATCTTATTCTTTTTTATGGCTGCACAGTATTTCATGGTGTATATGTACAACATTTCCTTTATCCAGGCTACCATTGATGGGCATTTAGGTTGATTTTATTTCTTTGCTATTGCGACTAGTAGTGCAATGAACATATAGGTGCATGTGTTTTTATAATAGAATTATTTATATTTTAGGGGCATATATCCAGTAATGAGATTGCTGGATCGAATAGTATTACTGTTTTTAGGTCTTTGAGGAATCACCACATTGCAATTTTAATTTTAATTTCGCCCCAGTCCTGTGGTCCTGTGATCTCGCCCTACCTCCATTTGCTTTGTGATATGCTATTACCTTGTGAAGCATATGATCTCTGTGACCCACACCCTGTTCGTACACTCCCTCCCCTTTTGAAAATCCCTAATAAAAACTTGCTGTTTTTGTGGCTTGTGGGGCATCACGGAACCTACTGATATGTGATGTCTCCCCCAGACGCCCAGCTTTAAAATTTCTCTCTTTTGTACTCTGTCCCTTTATTTCTCAACCCGGCCGATGCTTAGGGAAAACAGAAAAGAACATACATGACTATCGGGGGCAGGTTTCCCGATACTAGATAAAGAAAATGTGGCACATATACACCATAGAATAGTATGCAGCCATAAAAAGGAATGAGTTCATGTCCTTTGCAAGGACATAGACGAAACTAGAAACCATCATCCTCGGCAAACTAACACAGGAACAGAAAACCAAACACCGCATGTTCTAACTCATAAGTGGGAGCTGAACAATGAGAACACATGGACACAGGGAGGGGAACATCACATACTGGGGCCTGTCCTGTGGTGATGGGAAAGGGGAGGGAGAGCATTAGGACAAATACCTAATGCATACAGAGCTTAAAACCCAGATGACGGGTTGATGCAGCAAAGGCACATCTGTACCTATGTAACAAACCAGCACGTTCTGCACCTGTATCCCAGAACTTGAAGTAAAATTTAAAAAAAACTACAATATAACATTTTATTAATATTGATATAGTTGAGACGCAAACAGTTTAATCACCATGAAGATCTCCCCTGTTTCCAGTTTATTTCTCCTTCACCTCTTTATCCCCCATCCCAACCTGAGTACCAGGTAACTACTAATATGCTTTCTATTTCTAAGATTTTCTCTCTTAAAGAATATTATATATACAAAATCATATATTGTATAACCTTTGAGTATTTGCATTACTTACTCAGAATAATTGCCTGGAGATCCATTCAAGTTTTTGCGTGTATTAATAGTTCATTCATTTTATTTTTTCTTGCTGAGTAGTATTTCCTGGTATATATGTAGCGTAGTTTATTTAACTGTTCACTCATTGGAGAATATCTGGGTTGTTTCCAGGTTTTGGCTATTATGAATAAAGCTGCCATGAATATAAGTGTGAATATAAGTTTTTATTTCTCTGGGAAAAAGTGGCTAAATTATAATATCTGGGTCATTTGGTAATTGCATATTTAGTTTTATAAGAAACTGCCAACATTTTTTTTTATTTATATGCATTACTTTGGTATAAAAAAAAATTTTAAAAGGCAAAAAGCCTCAACACAGTTATTTTTTTCTTTTTAATTTTTTTTATTATTATACTTCAAGTTCTGAGATACACGTGCAGAACGTGCAAGTTTGTTACATAGGTATACACGTGCCATGTTGGTTTGCTGCACCCATCAACCCGTCATCTACATTAGGTATTTCTCCTAATGCTATCCCTCCCCTATCCCCCTAACCCCCAACAATTCCCCCGTGTGTGATGTTCTGCTCCCTGTGTCCATGTGTTCTCATTGTTCAACTCCCACTTATGAGTGAGAACATGTGGTGTTTAGTTTTCTGTTCTTGTGTCAGTTTGCTGAGAATGATGGTTTCCAGCTTCATCCATGTCCCTGCAAAGGACATGAATTCATCCTTTTTTATGGCTGCATAGTATTCCATGGTGTATATGTGCCACATTTTCTTTATCTAGTCTATCACTGATGGGCATTTGGGTTGGTTCCAAGTCTTTGCTATTGTGAACAGTACCGCAATAAACATTCGTGTGCATGTGTCTTTATAGTAGAATGATCAAATGACAAAATTCAATTTTGTCATAGCTCTGAGGTAATGCCATCCTTGTCATACATTCGTTCGAATATTTTTGCAAGAGCAGAAAGCAGTATAGACTATAAGATGAAGTGACCGGGTGCGGTGGCTCACGCCTGTAATCCCAGCACTTTGGGAGGTTCAGGTGGGCAGATCACCTGAGGTCAGGAGTTTTAGCCCAGCGTGGCCAACATTTCAAAACCCCATCTATACTAAAAATACAAAAATTAGCCTGGTATGGTGGAAGGTGGGCATCTGTAATCCTAGCTACATGGGAGTCTGAGGCAGGGGGAATTGCTTGAACCCAGGAGGTGGAGATTGCTCTGAGTCGAGGTTGCGCCACTGCACTCCAGCCTGGGCAACAGTGCAAGACTCCATCTCAAAAAAACAAAAAAGAATATAAGATGAAGTGAGGTTTAACTATGATTTTGAAATGTACTCCATTTCTTCTTCGAGCAATTAACCAACTTCTCTGCCTCCCCTCTTTATAACATAGCTCTTCAAAAACGTCTTTATATAGTAGCTCCAATATTTTCCAAATATATTTTGAATTCAATCCATTTATGGATTCATGTTAACCACTTTACTACATTTACTCTTTTCAAGGTCATGATTTCTGCATTGCTAAGTTCATTGGTCAATAATCATTCTTCAATCTATATATTCTATGTATCTTAACATAGCTTATTTAAAATAAAAGGGAGGGCATGAGGTTTTCTTGCCTTCTGTTTGGCTCTACAGCATGGACTTTTAGAAGGAAAATTCCATATGGTAAATAACTGATCATTAATGCTTTTCATATAAAGAACTGACAACCACAGATAAAAACTTATCTTGAAATGCAATCAACCACCAATAAAATGTAGACATGAAAAAATACAGCTTTCATGCCTTGGTACCAGTTTATCTCTGAGCTATGGGAGTCTGCACAATAGTACATATTTGTGCCAGATTCAATATACTTGTATGCAGTTTGATCCTGGAGCTTGGATTTGGTTTCTACATGGCATGAGGATCTGCGTTGGATTGATAAAGACTTTATTTTTTCTGTGATATTTTCCTTTTCTTTAACAAATTGAGCAAAAGAGTGTCACAGACAGGTTTTTCACAGTGCCCTTCTAAAAGTGAGTGCTTTTACCTGAGATTTTGATTAAATTCACTCTGTGTCCTTTCTCTCCTCCCATCCCCTCCCCATTCTGACAAGTGACAGTTGACAGTACCTTTCAGAATTCAGTCAGCTTGCTGAATTGCCTAATGTGAAAAAACAGAGGATTAATTACCCCATGAGCACACATCCAATATACAGAAAATGGAAAGTATTGTCAGAAAAAAATGGATACCTTTGTGAAATAAAGTTAATATTGAAAAATAGCAAATAGACAATTTTATAAGGGCTGTGAACGAAGATAACCTCCTTGAAACACAGCTTAATAAATGTTTCTTTAAGTCAGTATAAACATTTTTCAAGGAAAGTTATGTATCAAAACTGTAATCATTAAAATAAACCCAAATGCTCATCTTTATTGATTATATGCTCATCAGGAACAAAAAGACTGTTAAAATCAGAAGCACAATAAAACAATCTAACTTCTATATGCTTTGAAATTCTTGTGAAAAGTACATATTTTAAAAAAAATCTCAATTATTGCTATCATCATTATGATATGACTACTTTGAAAACTGAGCATTTGCTTGGATACTGCAACGTGATAGAAACAAATTCAAAATATTGTTTTATTAGGTGATTGATATTATATCTTGCTGCTTTTTGTTTCACTTTCTTTTTACATAATATAGCCAAGTTTGTTTTTGTTGTTGTTGTTGTTTTTTGTTTGTTTGTTTTTGAGACAGGGTGTCAACTCACTCTGTTGCCCAGGTGGAAGTGCAGTGGTGCAATCATGGCTCACTGCAGCCTTAACCTCCTGGACACAAATGATCCTCCCACCTCAGCCTCCTGAGTAGCTGAGTAGATGGAACTACAGTCAACTTTCAACTAGCCCATGGTGATAGGGAGAGTAAGTTATCTAAAATTTTGTTAAAATAATTTTTTAAAAGGTCTTTAATATATGATTCTCCTGACTCATGGCTTTGAAAACAAATGAACATTTTTGGACAAAAATTCTGATTGTCTGAAATATGTTACTCCAAATTATTTTTTAAAAATAGACTTTTAGAATTTTTGATTAATTTTAAAATTGAAAAGAAGGTACAGAAGTTTCCCGTATAACCCTTCTCCCAACATACTGACCTACTATTACTCGACTAATAACATCCCACACCAGAGTGGTACATTCATTAAAATCAATGAACCTATACTGACATATATTTATCACGCAATGTCCATATTTTACATGAGGTTCCATTTGTGGTGGTGTACATTCTATGGATTTTGAAAAATATATAACGACATGTATTCATCATTATAATATCATAGAGAGTAGTTTCATTGCCCTAAAAAATACATTTGTACTTTGCTTATTCATCTGTCTTTCTCTCCTACCCCCTGGCAACCACAAATCCTTTTACTATATTCATAGTTTTGTCTGTTCCAGAATACCATGTAGTTGGAATTTAGAGTATATAGCCTTTTCAAGTTTGATTTTTCATTTAGTAATAAGCATTTAATATTTCTTTATTTTTTTCTTGGTGTGATAGCTTTTTTTCTTTTCTTAGCCCTGAATAATAGTTCATTTTCTGGATATACCAATTTGTTCATCCATTTTTCCAGACATTTACTGAAGGACATCTTGGTTACTTCTGAGTTTTTGCAATTTGTTTTGTTTTGTTTTGTTTTTCCCAACTTTATTACAGTATAATTGATAAATTAAAATCATATAAATTTATGGTATACAATGTGATGTTCTGATTTACATACACATTGTAAAATTAATAAATCAAACTAACATATTCCTCACATCATATACCTATGTTTTTGTGGTGAGAAAATTTAAAATCTGCTCTTACTTTGGAGTTATGGCATAGAGATGCTGCTGATTTTTATATGCTGATTTTCTATCTTGTAACTTTACTAAATAGTTTATTAGTTCTAACAATTTGGTGAAGTCTTTAGGATTTTCTGTATACAAGATCATGTCATCTACTCACAGAACATTTTACTTCTTCCTTTCCAATTTGGATGCCTTTTATTCATTTTCTTGCCTAATTACTCTGGGTAGAACTTGTAGTACTTTTTAAAATAGAAATGGTATGACTGAGCATCCTTGTCTTGTTCCTCGCCTTAGAGGAAAAGCTTACAGCTTTTCTTTGTTGAGAATAATGGTAACTCTGGGTTTGTCAGATATGACCTTTATTCTGTTGAGGTACATTTCTATACCTAATTTGTTGAGAGTTTTTATCATGTAATGATGTTGAATTTTTATCAACATAATTTTTACATTTATTGAGATATCAAATGATTTTATCCTTTATTGTGTTAATGTGGTGTATCACAATTATTAATATGCATATGTTAAGCCAAGCTTGCATACCAGGGATAAACCCACTTAATGATGGTGTATTATCCTTTTAATGTTAGATTTGGCTATCTAGCATTTTGCTGAGGACTTTTGCATCTATGTCTATCAGGGATATTGGTCTGTCATTATCTTTTCCTTGTAGTGTCTTTACCTGGTTTTGGTATCAGGGTAATGCTGGACTTGTAAAGTGAATTTGCAAATGTTCCATTCTCTTCAATTTTTTGTCAGAATTTGAAAACTATTGACATTAATCTTCCCTTAAATGTTTGGTAGAATTTACCAGTGAAGTCACATGATCCCGGGCTTTTCTTTGTTGGGAAGTTTTGATTACTGATTAAACACTCTTATTCATTACTTGTCTGTTCAGATTTCCTTATGATATAATCTTGATTGATTGTAAGTTTCTAGAAATTTATCCATTTCTTCTAAGTTATTCAATTTATTTCTGTGTAATTGTTCATAGTAGTCTCCTGCGATTCTTTGTATTTTTGTGGTATCAGACATAATGTCTCCTCATTTATTTATGGTTTTATTTATTTGAGTCTTCTCCATTTTTTTCTTAGTCTAGGTAAAGTATGCCAATTTTTATTTTTCAAAAAATTAACCCTTAGTTTTTTCTATATGGGACCAGCCTGGTACTTTGGCCTGCAGGTTTGAAACTGATGCCTGGGGTAAATCTGGAGCTTGAGTCTGCTGGGTTGTACCTGGACACTGGGTCCACAGGAGCTGGCCTGGCACTGGATTGGGTCAGGAGGCTTGGTCTACAGGTGGCAACCTGGACACAGGCTATGAGGGAAAGTCTAACACTAGGGAAAGTCTAACACTAGGGTGTGCCTGATGCCTGATGCCTGATGTCTGATGGGGTGGACCTGAATCTCACTGGGACCTGAGTCCCAGTGAGGGTCAGTCTGGGACCTGCGATCATGTTGCGAAGTGGCCCTGAAGACTTGGGCTCTGTCTGCTGAGCTGGTGGTGGAACCAGCCTGGAGTCTGTACCTGAAAAGTTTAGCTTAGAGCCTAGGGCTGTGAGAGTCAGCTTGGTACCAGGTTTCACAAGGGTGGGCTTTGTGTTAGAGTCCACAAAAAGTCAAGTTCTCACTTTACTTTCTTTCCCCCATGTGAAGGATATCTCCCCCTACACTTTGCTGCCTGGGCTTGGAGAAGTGATGTGGTTAATATGAAACTGCCCTTACAATTACCTTCAGTGTAGCTTTTCTTATTTCTGTGGTACATCCGAGTACTATAATCTCTCATTTGGATATATTAGATCTTGTGAAGGTATTTTGTGCATGGTTAGTTGATTAAATTGATGTTTCTGTGACAAGATGAGCACTGGAAAATCCTATTTCACCTTCTTGCTGATGTCACTTCAGGAGATAATTTCAGTTTTGACAATTATGAATAAAGCTGCTATAAAGACTCATGGAGATTTTGTATTTTTATTTGTGTGTGTGTGTGTGTGTGTATACATGTTTTTAACTCATTTGGCTCAATTCCAAAGATACTGGATCATATGGTAAGAGTATGCTTAGTTTTGTAAGATACTGCCAAACTGTCTTCCAAAGTGGCTGACCATTTTGCATTCCCACTAGCAATGACTGAAAACTCCTGTTGCTTGACATTCTCACCAGCATCTAGTGATGTCAGTATTGTAGATTTTGGCCTTTCTAATAGGTGCGTAGTGGTATGTCATTGCTCATTAGATTTGCATTTCCCTAATTACATATGGCAGAGCATTTTTTCATATGCTTATTTGCCATCTGTATATCTTTTTTGTTGTTGTTTAGGTGTCTATAAATGTATTTGGCATCTTTCTACATTTGGTTGTTCATTTTCTTGTTGAGTCTGAAGAGTTTCTTTGTATATTTGAATAACAGTAATTTATTGGAAATATATTGTACAAATACTTTCTTCCATTCTTTGGCTTGTCTTTTCATCTTTTTGCCTGTGTTTTGCACAGAGCGGAAGTTTAAATTTTTATTTAGTTCAGCTTACCATTTTTTTCTTCATGGATTGTGCCTCTGTTGTTATGCCCAAAAAGTCATTGCCATACCCATGTTTTCTTCTATATTATCTTTTAAATGTTACTTAGTTTTTCATTTTAAATTTAGGTCTATGGTCCATTTTGAGCTAATTTTTGTGAAGGGGGAGATCTATGTCTAAATTTACTTTTTTTTTGAATAGTGATGTCCAGTTGCTTTCCTAGCATTTACTGAGGAGACTATCTTTGTTCTTTCACCAAATATTGATTGACTATAATTATGTGAGTCTATTTCTGGCTCTCTATTGCATACCATTGATCTATTTTTATATTATTTTGCCAATACCCCACTGTCTTAATTGCAGAAACTTCATAGTAAATGTTGAAGTTTGATAGCGTTCGTCCTCAGACTTTCTTCATTTCAAGATTCTGTTGACATTTCTGGGATTTTTACCTTTCCCTATAAACTTTAGAATGAGTTTTTGAAGATCCATAAAATAACATTCTGCAATTTTGATAAGGATTGCTTTGAGTCTGTAGATCAAGTTGAAAAGAGCTGACATCTTGACAATATTGAGTTTTTCCATCCATGAACATGTAATATCTCCCCATTAATTTTGTTCTTTTATTTCTTTCATCAGACTTTTAATGCTCTCTCTTTTTTTTTTTTTTTTTTTAACAGATCATGTATATGTTTTGTTAGATTTATACCTGACCATTTCATTTGGGAGGATGCTAGTATAAATGTTATCGTGTTTTAAAGTTCAGATTCCATTTGTTCATTGCTTTAACGTAGAAAAGTAGTTGACTTTTGTGCGCTATATTGTCTCCCACTGTTAGAGTAGGAAGACAGCCAGACATAAGCAGAAGTGGGGAGCCCTTGAGAAAAGGGAGGTCTGGAAAGTCTTATACCCTAGGGACCACCCAAAACCTCCATGCTGGATATAAGCAAAGAGGAGAGGAAAGACTTATGCAGGAAGAAATGAGTTCCTCCCTATGTGTTCCTTCCTGCATAGGTATTTCCCCTGCTTTCTAGTCATATTTAGCATGCAGGTTTTTGGTGGTTACTCTGCAGTTATAACTCTGCAGTTAGCTTGCCAGAATGCAGCTAGCTACATGTCTAAGTAGGGGCAAAGGGCAAAGAAGAGATTCCTAAGAGATAACACAGGCACAATTTGTATCCAATACTGGGTCTGCACAGAGGCACCAACTAATAGTAAGGAAGGGTCTCACAAGGCCTAGGTGGGAACCAGGCAGGTAAAAGGAGGGGACTTAGGGCGGAAGTAAGAAACTAAACAAATAAAAAAGGTAGAGACTTAAGACAGCTGCAGAAACTTCAGGAAAAGTCCAACATCATAAAAACCCAGTGCAGAACTATGAGGCTGCTACTAGCTCACTCCCTTCAGCAGCCCTCTTTGCTTCATCTTTTCAGAGTGTACTGTCTCTTTAAATAAGCTGTGTGTTCTCTGTTTTCTTTCAATAAATCATCTTTTTGGCTAAATCAATCACTTGGCCAGATACTTCTCCAAGTAAGCCTAAAAACCAGGGATTCTTGCAGATTTTGGTAACACCACAACATTTCGAGAATTAACTATTAGTTTCGGGAGGTTTTTGTTCATTCATAGCATCTGTAAAAAAAGACACTTCTTTCTTTTCCTTCAGTATTATGTTTATTTCTTAATTTTAGTATGTCTTTTATATACTTTTCATGTCTAATTTAATTATCTCTGACTTTCGGTATGATGATGAAAAGAAGTGGTGAGAGGAGACATTTTAGACTCATTGTTTGATCTTAAAGGGAAGGCTCCTACTTTATCACAAATACAATGGTAGTTGTAGGGATTCATTTAGGTGTTATCATGTAGAAGAAGTTCCCGTCTATTCTTAGTTTGCTGCGAGTTTTTATCATAAATGCATTTAGAATTGTCAAATGCTTTTCTGTAAATATTATTATAATCATGTTTTTTTTAATGTGTTGATGTAATGGATTACATTAATTAATTGTTGAATGTTGAACCAGCTTTCCATACCTAAAATAAACCTTGTTTCATCATAGTGTATATTATTTATATATCCTTAGATTCAATGTTTTAATATTTTCTTGAGAATTTTTGCACATAAGATTATAAAAGGTATCGGTCTGTAGCTTTCTTGTAATGCCTTTGACTTGTTTTGGTAGGAGGATAATGTTCACTTCACAGAGTAATTAGAATTTGGACTCTACACTTCTATTTTCTGGAAGAGATTGCAGAAAATTGGTTATAATGCTGTTCTTAAATGTTTGGCAGAATTCATCAGTGAACATCTTTGGGACTGGTGCTTTTTGTTTTGGAGGATTAATAGTTACTGATTTAATTTCTTTAATATACATGGGCGTATTCAAATTGTCTATTTCCCCTCAGGTGAGTTTTAGAAGATTGTGTCTTTCAATGAATTGTCAATTTTATCTAGGTTATCAAATTTGTGGATATAGAGTGGCTCACACTATTTTTATTATTTTAACATTCCATGGTATCTGTAGTGATGTCCTCTATTTTATTTTTGATGTTAATAATGTGTGTCTTCTTTTTTGTTAGTTATCCTGTCTAGAGGCTTATCCAACTTTTTTTCAAAATCAAGTTATTGGTTTTATTAGAAAATTAGTTATTAGTTTTGTTTATTTTCTCTATTGATTTCCCATTTTAAATTTTATCAATATCTCTTCTAATTTTTAATATTTCATTTATTTTGCTTACTTTGGATTTAATTTGCTCTTATTGTTCCAGTTTTCTATGGTAGAAGCTTAGATGATTGATTTTAGATATTTTAAGTTTTCAAACACATGGATTCAGTGTTATACATTTCTCTCTAATCCCTGCTTTTGCTGTAACCTGCAAATATTGATAGCCTGTATTTTTATTTTTATTTAGTTCAAAATATTTTTAAATCCCTCCTGTGAGTTCTTCTTTTACCCATGTGTTATTTAGAAGAGTGTTATTTAGTATCTAGCTAGTTTGGAATTTCCTTGCTATCTGTTTTCTGTTTTCTATTAATTTCTCATTTAATTCCGTTATTTTCTGAGAGCAGATATTGTCAGATTTCTTTTTTTTCTTTCTTTCTTCTTTTTTCTTTCTTTTCTTTCTTTTTTTTTTTTTTTTTTTTTTTTTGAGACAGAGTCTTGCTCTGTCACCCAGGCTGGAGTGCAATGGCGTAACCTTGGCTCACTGCAACCTCCCCTTCCAGAGTTCAAGCGATTTTCCTGCCTCAGTCTCCCGAGTACCTGGGATTACAGGCATGTCCCACCATGCCTGGCTAATTTTTGTATCTTTTTTAGTAGAGACGGGGCTTCACCATGTTGTCCAGGCTGGTCTCGAACTCCTGACCTTGTGATCTGCCTGCCTCGGCCTCCCGAAGTGCTAGGA
The DNA here is from genome assembly GCF_028878055.3 of Symphalangus syndactylus. Lineage (NCBI taxonomy): Eukaryota > Metazoa > Chordata > Mammalia > Primates > Hylobatidae > Symphalangus > Symphalangus syndactylus. The sequence continues at coordinate 94,923,111 of NC_072447.2, forward strand.
TTACAGGCGTGAGCCACTGCACCCGGCTAAGATTTCTATTGTTCTTAATTTTTAAGGGGTGTTTTATGACCTAAAACGTGGTGAATGTACCATGAGAATTTGAGAAGAATGTGTAAGACCAGGCATGGCTGTAATCCCAGCACTCGGGAGGCCGAGGTGAGAGGATTCGTTGAGCTCAGGAGTTCAAGGCCAGCCTGGGCAATATAATGAATTCTTGTCTCCATAAAAAATACAAAAATTAGCCAGGAATGTTGGCATGCACCTGTAATCCCAGCTACTCAGGAGGCTGAGGTGGGAGGATTGCTTGACTCCAGGAGACTGCAGTGATCCGTGATAATACCATTATACTCCAGCCTGGGTAAGAGTGAGACCCTGTCTCAAAAAAAATAAAAAATAAAAAATAAATAAATAAAAAGAGAATATGTATTCTTTTGTTGTTGGATATAGTCAATAGATGTCAATTACACCTAGTTGATTGATGGTACTATTCAGTTCAATTATGTCCTTACCGTTTTTCTACACACTTGATCTGCCTTTTTCTAATATAAGGATATTCAAGTATCCAGCTATAATTGTGGATTCTTCTATATCTCCTTGGAGTTTGTCAATTACATCTAGTTGATTGATGGTACTATTCAGTTCAATTATGTCCTTACCGTTTTTCTACACACTTGATCTGCCTTTTTCTAATATAAGGATATTCAAGTATCCAGCTATAATTGTGGATTCTTCTGTATCTCCTTGGAGTTCTATCAGGTTTTGCCTCATGTATTATGACACTATGGGGTTAGGTATCTGATCATCATTGCTTCAAATATTTCTTCTGTTCATTTTTCTTTTCCTTTTCCTTCTGCAATTCACAGTACATCAATGTTACATCTTTTGTATAATTTTCCACAGTTTATTCTGTTTGTATTTTTCTTTTTGATCTTTGCTTTACAGTTTTTGGCATTTCTCTTGGCATATCCTAAAGCTCAAAGATTGGCATATCCTCACCCAAGTTGTCTATTAATGAGCCCATCGAAGGCATTATCTCTTTCTGCTCCAGTGCTTTTGATCTCTCACTTTTTAAAATTTTTCTTAGAATTTTCATCTTTCTGTTTACATTTTCCATCTGTTCTTACATGCTATCTAATTTATCCATTAAATCTTTTACCATGTTAATCAAAGTGTTTAATTTCCCATTCTGATAATTTCAGTATCTGATTCTGGTTCTGATGTTGGCTTTGTCTCTTCAAACTGTGTTTTCTACCCTTTAGTACATCTTCGATTTTTTTTTTTTTTTCTTACGAGCCACACATAATTTACCATGTAGAGAAAACTGCGGCAAGTAGGCCGTTGGTAACGTGATGGTAAGGTATGAGGCAAAAGGAAGCACTGTGTAGCCCTGTGATTCTGTTTCATTCTTTTAATGAGCCCATGCCTCTTGACTATAAACTTCACAAGTGTTTATTAGTTCCCCAACTTTTACTGGGACAGGATAGCTGGGGCAGACTGAAGTTGGATATTTTCCTTTCCCTAAATTGGCTCGCTTCTGAAAAAAAATTAAAAATAAATGAATAAATAAATAACTTGGGCTTTGCTAAAATTATTTCTTTTGAGAGCAGGCTGTGTTAAGGAGAACAGACTATTCTGGCATATTTTCAAATGATTACTTTATCCCAATACCTGCTAGAAGCATAAGGGGATTATTCTCTGTTATTCCCTGTGACAACCTGGTTGAGATCCTGAGGAAAAAACTCTCTAAAGTCGGAACCCTGTCCCCCATGACTAGGTCCCTGTGAAAATTTTAACTCTGAGGCTTGTCCACACTGAGCCTTCACCAATTCTTCAATTATAGTTTAGCTTTTCCTACCCTGGCATTGGTTTTTGCAGAGGTTTCTGCTGTTTGGTTTTTGTTCTGATAAATTGTAATTTTCTATAAATCATTTGTCTATCCCTCCAATTTTTTAGGCAGCATGTTGCCCTGTGACCTCACTTCTTTGACAGAGACAAAAAGACTTGCTGCTATTTCAGTTTGTTTATCTTTTTACTTGTTAGGTCAGAGTGACAACTTCTAAGCTCCTTCTAATCAAAGTCTAAGAATATAGCATTTTGTAAGTTTCAAGTGTTTTATGTTCAGGCTTCTGTGATTTAGAAAAGCTATGAAGTAAAGTTTAATATCTTAATCTATAGAAGACTAATGAGCAGAGTTTTAGCTGAAAATATGAAGAAGCATATATTAGGGTATTCCAAGGTACTCTGAAAATATTAAGATAAGCGTCAGATAAGACAAGTCTAGTCCAAAATAAATAGTGATTTGTAATGGAAAGGATGAGAACTCATTTAAATAAGCAAGTAAGCAAACAGACACAGAATGTGAGCAAATGGCTAATTATACTTCCATGCCAAACATGATTTAGGGAGCTAAATTTCCCTTAGGCAAATTGTTATCTGCTGATTCTCTCATTGCTAGACTCATCTGGCATCCAGAGACTACAAATGTTTTTCAAAGTTACTTGATACCAGAAAAAAAAAAAGTTTTGGAAAGTGTGAAATTATTTTTAATTGGAGTCATCTAAAACTATTCACTTGAAATGTAAATAGTGTCTAACACCAGATCAACACAGTAGAAACCTTTGGCTGATCTAAGAATTAAAGCCTTGAAATTATCTTAATCTGTATTTCACCTTTATTTCAAACTAAATATTTATTGTTTAAAAAATACCAGAAAATAAAATAAAACATATTCTTACAGATTTGTATGTATTCTATATTTATCCAAATTCTCTTTTTATGTGATCCTAAAAAAGAATTACATACTGTTAACCCATCTGCAAAACAGTCTGCTTTTTTTTTTTTTTGAGATGGAGTCGCACTCTGTCACTGAAGCTGGAGTGCAATGGAACGTCTTGGCTCACTGCAACCTCCTCCTCCCGGATTCAAGCAATTCTCCCTGCCTCAGTCTCCTGAGTAGCCAGGTGACAGTAGTAGTAGACAGGTGCTTGCCACCACGCCTGTCTAATTTTTATATGTTTAGTAGAGACGGGGTTTCGCCATGTTGGCCAGGTTATTCTTGAACTCCTGACCTCAGGTGATCCACCCGCCTCGGCCTCCCAAAGTGTTGGGATTACAGGCATGAGCCACCGCGCCAAGCCAACAGTCTGCTTTTTAACTATGTTTACAAAACCTAAGGTTTTTTCTTTCTTCTTTAGACATTAAAATGCAGAAGTTATTCACTTGTGTAATTTGTTTGATTTGGAATTCCAATAAAGACAAATTCACAAGAAGAAGTTAAAGAATGAATGGAGACAAAATTATGAAATAAACTGAAATAATAAAACATTTGCTGTTACCATATTTAGAGTGCTTTTAAAACAGGTTGAAAACAACATGTAGTGGCTGTTCAGCCAGCTGATGCACTTTTTTGCTATATGAACATTTATACCACCAAAAAAGAAATCTTATACTTACATAATGCTTTATAGTATATGTTGACTTTCCACAAGTATTTTCTCTTCTCAATCCCTGCCCTCCTCCAATTAGGTGGGACAATAAAAATTACTTACACAGAGAACTAGTGAACTAAAAAATAATAAATCTCCTCACATTGATAAATTTTCCAAGAGAAAGTGTAGAATGTCTACTAAAACTAGATTTTTTCAATATTAGTGTGGTTTTTCATCTACTATACTACTACTATATTTGTCCAGAGAACTTCCCTGTTTTTCTAGGTAGGGATAGCATCTTCGCTGATGTGTTACCATAGAAACTTTATTGTAATTCTTTATTTTTATTTTTACCGTTCTGCCTATTCATGTGTCTATTTCACCTACTAGACTAAATCTTTTCCTCTTTAGTCTCTTTGTGAAGCACCATCACTGATACACTGTTAGAAGTACTGAATATTTATGTACTTATTCATGCATTTATTCAACAAATGTTCCTTAAATGCCCCATGTGTCAAACATTCTACTAGACACTGGGAAAAAGGGTTAAGACTACAGCAACAAATAATGCTTAATATTTATATAGTTCTTACATTGTGTTGGGCAAAGCATTTAATATATTCATTAAATGTTCACAACTCTTTGAGGATGATCTTTGTTTCTCACATAAGGAATTGAGACACTGAGAGTTTAAATAACTTGTCCAAGTTTCCATATCTAACAAGTGGTATAACTAGGATACAAACTAGGTAGGCTGGCACCAGATCCCAGGCTCTTTCCATTAGGTTCTATCAGGATGTACTTTGATTGTATAGATGTTGCAGTCTACTGGGTAGACAAATATTAAAGTAAATAAATGGGTATATTTCTGATGTTTAGGATGTAATAACTAACCTCAGGTGAATGTGAATAATATGAGAAGAGATACATACTCTCGAGTGGAGAATTAAGAAAAATCTTAATGGATAGACAGAAAAAATCAAAGTATCATATTTAAAATAGTGTTGATAGAGGTATTTTTATATTCCTGTTAGAAATAAAACCTAAACTGTTATATAGCAATATGTTACAATTTTTTTCAAATACAAAATAGTGTTTAGAAACTTTTTTTAAGATTAAATAATCTGATAAATTTGCTTCAACTTGATTCAGTTTACAAGTGAAGAAATAAATAGTAGTTGATCTTGATTGACTTATTTTTCTCAGTAGACCATTTCATCTTCAACATAATAATAATGAAAAAGGCAGAAAAAAAATGCAGGTAAATGCTCCAATTACCCAGATACAGTGTTTCCTTATCTGTGTAGCAACTTTAAGTAAAATGTGACCCTATTATAATAAAAATGATCAGCAGTGAATTAATTAAGCTGTATTTAAGTGAAATGTTATATTAGAATTACAACTTGTCTGGGATTCTGCATGACAGTTGTTCTTGCTGAAATAATTTTTATTATTTTTATGCTACCAAATCAAGAGTAGGATACAAAAGTGAATATAATAATTAAAGATCAAGAATACATCTTTTGCAAGACTTTTAAATGGGGAACATTGGGATGTCACATACTTAGAAACCTGCTTAAAATCTATACTGTATAAATACAAATTCAAATTTGGTTATTTAAATCAACATGTTTAAAATTCAAATTCAAGTTATTGTGATCCTTTTTTAAACATTCTTTTCCTAAAGACTTAATTGTATTTTTTATGATTGTATGTAATATACACGTGTGAAATATCATGAAAACAATTTTCAAACATATATAGCAAATAAATATTTGTTGATATGATGGACAAATTGCCTATAAATATATTTTTCTACATTATTCATTGGGAAACCAAGCACTTTAAAATCTTATCAAGTTTTAATTTTATTGCAAGCACATTTATAAACATAATTTGTATGTAAAGAATTTTATTTCTGAAACTTCTAAATTACATTGCTTTGGTCAGAAACATTAAATTTTAGCAAAACATGCATATTTCATTATCAAGATTTTCAAGTGATCTTAATTTCAAACATAATTTTTCTAAAGAATTTTAGAGTTTCTATTGTCCTCTTGGATTAACAATGCATGTTATCCAAGGTCATCAAACGAAGCATTATTTAACTGGACAGTTTAACAAAATATTTTTCTTAATTTCATTTTCTTAAAATACATGCATTGATGAAAATAGAATCAGAATGATGTTCGGGTAGCAAAATGATACATTATATTGTGTTGATATTCTCTCCCAACATTACCTAGTGGATTAATTAATTTTGAGATGGAGTCTCTCTCTGTTGCCCAGGCTAGAGTGCAATGACGGGATCTCGGCTCATTGCAACCTGCACCTCCCAGGTTCAAGTGATTCTCCTGCCTCAGCTTCTCCAGTTGCTGAGATTATAGGCACCCACCACCATGCCCAGATAATTTTTGTATTTTTAGTAGAGACTGGGTTTCACCATATTGGTCAAGCTGGTCTTGAACTCCTGACCTCAGGTGATTGACCCGCCCTAGCCTCCCAAAGTGCTGGGATTACAGGCCTTGAGCCACCGTGCCCGGCAGATTTATTTATTACGAAAAATTAGTAGAAAACTTTACTCTTCTGTAGAATAATGCCATTCCATACACCTGACATTTTCACCTTTTGATCAGCCTAAACTTTAAAGTAATTCAATTCTATATTATACTTTCCTACTGTAAGAGATTTTAGGTATAACAGAGAAAATAACAAGTTCTTAAATTGTCTAATTTAGCCAACAATCATCTTTATTTTTGTGAAAATGCCACTTTTCATAAAGAAAAAAAATCTCGAAATTGATAGTGATGGAAAATATTGAAGTAACATAATGAAGTAGGGTGCAAAAATGCTCCAGAAACTCTGCAGTTGATGAATATAATTTACAGTTTTTATTTGTAAACCAAGCCAAAATAAATAAGGCAAAATAAAAGTGAAATAAAATAAAAATTATATATGTATTTATAGCATTAAAATGCTAAGAATATTATTAAACATCTAAAGAAGATAATTGAGATGTACCAGAATGCATTGAATCTCTAGATTGCTACTGGTAATACTGTCATTTTCACAATATCGATTCTATCCATCTATGGGAATGGGATGTGTTTCCATTTGTTTGTATAGCTAATGATTTCTTTCAGCAGTATTTTGTAATTTTTCTTGTAGAGATGTTTCACCTCCTTGGTTAGGTATATCAGCTGTTGTGAAAGAGATTGAGTTTTTGATTTAATTCTAAGCTTGGTCCTTGTTGGTGAATAGCAGTGCTATTGATTTGTGAAGATTGATTTTGTTTCTTGAAACTTTGCTGAATTTGTTTATCAGGTTTAGAAGCTTTTTGGATGAGTCTTTAGGGTTTTCTGAGTATACGATTATATCCTTGGCAAACAGCAACAGTTTGAATTCTTCTTTACTGATTTAGATGGCCTTTATTTCTTTCTCTTCTCTGTTTGCTCTGGCTAGGAATTCCAGTTCTATGTTGACTAGAAGTAGTGAAAGTGGACATCTTTGTCTTCTTCCAGTTTTCAGGGTGTTACCAGGGGGCTCTTGCTCCCAGAGCTCCCAAGACAGTGGCGGGCCACTTCCAAAATGGCGGCGGGCCACTTCTAAGATGGTGGCAAGCCTCATGTTCTCTGACCTGGGGTTCTTGGCCTCAGGGATTCCAAGGAATGGAATCTTGGGCCATGCGGTGAGTGTTATAGATCTATTAGAAGCCCTGGGTTATGGAAGAGAACTGTGGAACCCAGTGACTAATGTTCAGCTCGATTAGGATGAACCCAGTCACTTAGCCGTGCAGGAACAATGGCAAGCCTTTAAGCCCGATCCAGAGCAGCAATGGGTGCCTCACTGGATCAAGAGCACAGTGGACACCCTGCCAGATCTGGAGGGATGGAAGTCAGCAGCGGGTCTGTGAGGGCGGCAAACAGCAGTGGTGGACGGCGAGCAAAAGCTCAGCTCAAGCCCTAACAAACACTGACCAGAAGAGTGCAGTTGCAAGATTTAATAGAGTGAAATAGAGTGAAAACAGAGATCCCATACAAAGGGAGAGGACCCAAAGAGGGTAGCCCTTGCAGGCTGGAATGCCTGGGTTTATATCCCAATCATCATCCCTCCCACTGTTCTCTCAGGCGTTAGATGATTGGCTATTTCTTTACCTCCTATTTTTGCCTAATTAGCATTTTAGTGAGCTCTCTGATTGGTCAGGTGTGAACTACATTGCAAGCCCCGTGTTTAAAGGTGGAAGCAGTCACCTTCCCAGCTAGGCTTAGGGATTCTTAGTCAGCCTAGGAAATCCAGCTAGTCCTCTCAAGGGGGAATACTTTCAACTTTTCTCTATTCCGTATAATGTTGGCTGTGGGTTTGTCATAGATGGCTTTTACTTCCTTGAGGTATGTCCCTTCTATGCCAATTTTGCTGAGGGTTTTAATTATGAAGGGATGTTGGATTTTGTTAAATGCTTTTTCTGTGTCTATTGAGATGATCATATAATTTTTGTTTTTAATTCTGTTTATGTGATGTATCACAATTATTGACTTGTGTATGTTAAACTATCCTTGCATCCCTGGTATGAAACCCACTTGATCATGGCATATTATCTTTTTGATATTTTCTTGGTTTCAGTTAGCTAGTATTTTGTTGAGGATTTTTGCATCATGTTCATCAGGAATATTGGTCAGTAGATTTCTTTTTTTAGTATGTCATTTCTTGGTTTGGTTATTAGGGTGATACTGGTTTCATAGAATGATTTAGGGAGGAATCCCTCTTTCTCTATCTTTTGAAATAGTTTCAGTAAGATTGGTATGTCCTTGAATGTCTGATAGAATTCAGCTGTAAATCCATCTGGTTCTGGACTTTTTATTTTGTTGGCATTTGTTTTATTACTGTTTTAATCTCACTGCTTGTTATTAGTCTGTTCAGAATTTCAAATTCTTGCTGATTTAATCTAGGAGAGTTGTTTATTTCCAGGAATTTGTTCATCTTTTCTAGATTTTATAGTTTGTATGCATAAAAGTATTCATAGTGTTTTTTATCTTTTGTATTTCTGTGGAATCGGTTATAATATCTCTCATTTCATTTCTAACTGAGCTTATTTGGATGTCTCTTTTTTTCTTGGTTAATTTCACTAATGTCTATTAATTTTGTTTATCTTTTCAAAGAACCAGCTTTCTGTTTCATTTACCTTTTGTGTATTTTTGTTTCAATTTCCTTTACTTCTGCTCTGATATTGGTATTTCTTTTCTTCTACAGGGTTTGGGTTGGTTTATTCTTGTTTCTGTAGTTCCTTGAGGTGTGACCTTAAATGGTCTAATTGAGCTGTTTCCAACTTTTTTGATATAAACTTTTAATGCTATGATTGTGATAGGTTGTGTCACAATTATCATTAAGCTAAAATAATTTTTTAATTTTATTTTGATTTCATTGTTGATACAAAGATCATTTAAGAGCATGTTATTTAATTTCCATGTATTTGTATAGTTTTGAGGGTTCCTTTTGGAGTTAATTTCCAGTTTTATTACACTGTGGTCTGAGAGGATACTTGATATAATTGTGATTTTTTTAAATTTATCAAGACTTGTTTTGTGACCTATCATATGGTCTATCTTGGAGAATGTTCCATGTGCTGAAGAAAAGTATGTATATTCTGTAGTTGTTGGGTAGAATGTTCTGTAAATATCTGTTAAGTTGATTTGTTCTAGGCTATAGTTTAAGTCCATTGTTTCTATGTTGACTTTCTCTGTTGAGATCCATCCAGTGCTTTCAGTGAAGTGTTGAAGTTCTCCACTATTATTATGTTGCCATCTATCTCATTTCTTAGGTCTAACAGTAATTGTTTTATAAATTTGAGAGCTTCAGTGTTATGTGCATATATATTTAGAATTGTTATATTTTCTTGTTGGGCTAGTCTTTTTATCATTATATAATGTCACTGTGTATCTTTTTTTCCTGTTGTTGTTTTAAAGTCTGTTTGTCTGATATAAGAATAGCTATTCCTGCTTGCATTTCAATTTTCATAAAATATCTTTTTCAACCCCTTTACCTTAAGTTTCTGTGAGTCCTTATGTGTTAAGTGAGCCTCTTGAAAACAGCAGATACTTGGTTAGTGGATTTTTATGCATTCTGCCATTTGGTATATTTTAAATGGAGCATTTAGGCTATTTAAATTCAACATTAGTAGTATTGAGATGTGAGGTGCTATTCTATTCATTATGTTAGGAGTTGCTTAAATACCTTTTTCTCCAAAAATGTGTGTCATTGTTTTATAGGTCCTGTAAAATTTATGCTTTATTGTGGTTCTATTTTGGTGTATTTCAAGGTTTTGTTTCAAGATTTAGGAAGCTTTTTAGCATTTCCTGTAGTGCTGGCTTAGTTTTGTTGAATTCTCTCAGCATTTGTCTGAAAAAGATGTTATCTTTTTTTTTCATTTATGAAACTTGGTTTTGCTGGATACAAAGATCTTGACTGACAATTATTTTGTTTCAAGAGGCTAAAGATGGGACCCTAATTTCTTCTTGCTTGTAAGGTCTCTGCTGAAAAATCTGCTGTTAATCTTATAAATTTTCCTTTATAGGTTATCTGATGTTTTTGAATGACAGCTCTTAGAATTCTTTTCTTGTCTTGACTTTAGATAACCTGCTGGCTATGTGCCTATGTGATGATTTTTGTCAATAAATTTCTCAGGTGTAATTTAAGCTCCTTGTATTTGGATGTCTAGATCTCTAGCAAGGCCAGAAAATTTTCCTCAATTATTCCCTCAAATATGTTTTCCAAGTTTTTAGATTTCCCTTCTTCTTTAGGAACACCAGTTATTCTTAGGTTCAGCCATTAAATATAATTCCAAGTATCTTGAAGGCTTTGCTAATTTTAAAAACATTCTTTTTTCTTTGTCTTTGTCTAATCGTGTTAATTCAAAAGCCTTGTCTTTGAGCTCTGAAGTTCTTTATTCTACTTGTTCTAGTCTATTGTTGAAACTTTTCCACTGCATTTATTTCCCCAAATGTGTCTTTCATTACCAGAAGTTGTGAGTTTTTTAATGATATCTAATTCTCTGGAGAATTTTTCATGCATATCGTGTATGGTTTTTAATTTAAGTTGGTTATCACCATTCTGTTTTGTCTTTGAGTGAGCTTAGTAATCAACCTTCTGAATTATTTATCTGGAAATTCAGAGATTTCTTCTGGATTTTGATCCATTCCTGGGGAACTGGTGTGATCTTTTGTGGGTGTTATAGAACCTTGTTTTGTCATATTATCAGAATTGCTTTTGTGGTTTCTTCTCATTTTGGAAGACTATTACAGTGGAAATATCTGCAAGTCAAGGCCTGCTGTTCAGATTCTTTTGTCTCATGGGTTGATTTCCTCATGTGGTGCTCTCCCCTTTACCCCTTGGGATGGGGCTTGCTGAAAACTGAGCTACAGTGATTGTTATATCTCTTCCGGGTCTGACCAGCCAGCAGGGCTATCAGTCTCCAGGCTTGCGCTGGGGAATCTCTGCAGAGTCTTGTGATGGGATCTGTTGTCAGGTCTCCCAGCCGTGGATACCAGCAACTGCTCTGGTAGAGGTGGCAGGGAAGTGAAGTAGACTGTTAGAGTCTTTGGTTTAGTGTGCTGGCTTTCTTGAATGCTGGTTATGCTAGCAGTGAAGTTGTCAGGTAGGCATTCAGGAGCTCTGGTTAGCCAAGATTTTGTAGGCAATGGAATTAGCTGTTGTTTTCTCCTTCTTCGGAGCAGGGTGATTCTGTCATGAGTTGCTGAAATGGCCTGAGTTCGTTGGACTCCAGCCAGGAGGTGGTACTTTCAAGAGAGCATTAGCTGAGGTAGTAGTTGGGGTATATGAGCTTGCCCAACATTGGCCAGAGTAGTAATTCTGGTTTCTTAGGTGATGGGGGGGGGGTCACAAAGCTTCCAACAGTTTATATCTTTTGTGTTTAGCTATAAGGGTGGGTAGATAAATGCCATAAGGTGGAGGCAGGATTAAGCAGGTCTGTTCTCAGACAATCCTTGGGCAGGGGCTGCTGTGGCCACAGTAGGGAATGGAGGGCATTTCAGGCCAGTGGAGTTATGTTCCAGAGGGGACTATGGCTGCCTCTGCTGTGCCATATAGTTTGCTAGAAAAGTGGGAGATCACCCGTAGTAAAAGGCCTCACACAGCTCCCATGAGGTTGGCAAGGCTGGTCTTGCTCCTGCAGTGCCCGCTTAGAACTTGATCCAGGCCTTGAGCTTCTCCACTGAGAAAGCACACATGGTGACTCCTGTGCTGGTATCTGTAGCAGTTACAGTTCATTCTTTGGATTCTGCTCAAGAAAATTTATGCACAGTCAAAATTATTACAAAATTCAATTGGAAGCTTTTTTCACCTGTGACCACTCCCCAATTCCTCTGGCTGTCTTCCCTGAGGGCCTCTGTGAGATATAGTCAGGAATGGCTTCCCTGGGCTTGAGCTGGAAACTCTGAGTGCTTATAAGGCTCTTTCTACCACTGTTGCTTCTACTTTTATATTTTGCACAGCTCTCTAAATCATTTCAGCTCTAGCTAAGGTTAAATTCTTCTCCCACGATCTGGATTTTCGAATTCACCAATAGGCATTTGTGTTTGGAGGCAGGTTTCCCCCTTCTCACACTTCGGAAACTCAGTTTTTTGCATCTTGCAGAATTTGCAGTGGCATGCTGCTTCTTTCAAAGGATTTGTGCATTCTTTCAGTTTTCCTGGTATGTTTCTGATGTTGTTCTTGGAGCAAAAGTTCACAGTGTGTGTGATTCAGCAGGTTCTGTCCATCCAAGTGGAAGCTGCTTGTTAGCCCTGTCTTGTCTCCATCATCTTCCTCAGACTCCCAATTAAAGCTGAATACTGCATTACAAATAGATTTAATATGATTTCAAACATTGATATAATTCATTGAACTTATAAAATCTGATGAGGAGAATACATTATTTTTTGAATGGCATAGAAAAGGTATTACAATACTAACAAATGATTTTTAAAAATAAGCGTTTGTCAACTAGGGCTAGAAAAAAATAATAATAAATAATCTGTTAATCATCATGATAAAATACTTGAAGTATCCTCATTAAAGTCAAGAGAAGGGAAGAATTACAATTCATATCTACTATTTAAGAATGCTCTGAGAGATATCATTTGTAATAAGAAAGCATTCAATATTAGAATATTAGAAGGGCGGTATTAAAACTGCCTTTATTTTTGCAGATGTTATGATTAACTTTATTTTTAACAAAAATATACAGAGTAGTTATTTATGACCCCAAAGTTAAAAATGATGATGAGATAAATAAATATAGAAAATAAGAACTCTGAGTTTTTCCAGAAAATTTTGTTGTAAAAATTATTTTTTATAATATTAAGGTCAAATAATTACAAAATGGTTTTCAAAATATTTTTAAGGCAAAAATGAAAGAGGTATAAATACTACCAAGTGGACTTCTCTCATGACAATGGGAGTGTGTGCTATACCAAAACAACTTTTTTGCTGTGAACAATTAGAAAAAATAAAAATAAAAAACTACACACAGTCTATTTGAAAGCAACAGAGCTATCAAGTTAATTTTAAAATACATAGCAAGATTTAACAGAAACAAGATAATTTAGACAAATATCCATAGTGAGAGATTTAACATAGCTGATTGGGTGTCTAATAGGAAGAACACACAAAAAACATCTGTTGGAATGTGGAAGATTTGACTTTAACGAAAATATACTGATATACATAATACTATTTTACCCAAAACCTGCAAAGTACATATTATTATCCAGTGGTTATAGAACTTTTATCAAATTTAACCATCTGCTGGGCTGAAAACATGTCTCAGCAAATTTTGTAAGATTGGTATCATGTACAGTCCATTCTTCTACTTACTACAATAAAAATAAGCTAATAATTACAAAAGGATAACTGGATAATCTCTACTTCTTTTGGAAAATCAGGAATACTCTTATATTATGTATAAAAGAATAAATCATAATAATATAAGTACTGTGAACTGAATAAAATGGAAATCCTACATCTTAAAATTGGTGAGACACAGCTAAAAAACCACAAAGACAAAAATACAATGATTTGTCTTAAAACATTAAGCATTCACCTTATGACATTAGTAAAAGGACATATAACTAAATCCAAAGAAAAAAGAAGAAATAGAAACTGAAAACAATAAACTAGCAAGCAAATATACAACAGAGATAATCAGCCATGTCTAAGGTATTTTTTGGAGTATAGAGTAATAAAAGTGATAACACTTTCACAAAACTGATCAGAAAAAAGAATACACGATGAATACACACAAATTCCGGAATGTATTATTGCATAACTTGTAGATATCAAAACATCTTAAGAATATATTACAAAAAAAAGAGCCGAGCCAATGGATGTGATATATATTAAATAGTCAGAGTGGTTGAAAAGCAACAGTTACCAAAATGAACACATGAAATTTAAAAAGCTTCATATTGACTAAAAATATTTTATTTGCAAATGAATACTTTCTCCTGAAGCAAACTACAGTCGATGTGGATCTGATCAATTCAATCAAATATGTAAAAAGGTAAAAACAAAATCACTCAAACATAAATATTGTCAGACATCAGAAAAAGAGAAAATATATCACACATTGTTTTATGCAGTCAGCATCATGTATATATCAAAACTTGCAAAGATGGTTAATGCAAAAAATATCGTACACCAATCTATTATGTATATAGATGCAAACTTTTTAACAAATTACTAGCAAATTGGAATCCAGTGATAATTATAAAGAATAATATGACACAGAAGTTTTATGGCAGGAAAGCCAGATTGGCTTCACATTCAAAAACTGATCAAAGTACTGAATTAATAGAAAAAAATATGAATTATTTGGTTATATCGATGAGTGCAGAAAAATTCTTTGATGATATGTAACATCATTTACAATTTAAAAAATGTAATTATGAATAGAAGAAGAAATCTTTAGCAGATTAAAGTTTCTACCAAAACCACAGATCATGTTTGATAGTAAAATGTTAAAAATTTTTCTCTATGAGAACAAAAAACAGACATAAATGCCTGTTATCCACATATCTCTTACAGAGTGATTAAGCTTTTCAGTTTCATAGAGACTGAAATGTTTTTCAGTACATGGGGCTCTCAGTGATAAAACTTGGAAAGTGCCTGGTAAATTGAAGTGAGTTTGTCATCCTAATTTTATATTTTACTCAAAGTCTTGACCAATGAAACAAAGTGCAAAAGAGAAATAAAGATCTAAGAATTTATAAGGGATAAATAAAATTTCATTATTCATGGACACATATTTACCTATGTAGAAAATAATAATAGACTGTCAGAATTAAAAAGTGAATCTTTCAAAACTGAGACAGGATTAAAATATTAAAATCAATTTTATTTCTTTATATTGGAAACAAATAGCTTAAACATAATTAAAAATTACTGACAATCTCATAAAAGCCTAAAATGTCCAAAACACTTCACAGAAATGTATAAAACATAAGTACAAGATGTTGACATGAAAGATACATTATGGTCTTCAAATTGAAGTTTCATTATTTAAAAAAAATTCAATACCATGGAAATTATCTCTTCATTCAATGTAATCTCAATTAAAATCCGAGCAGGGAACTTTTCTAAAAATTGACAAACTGAATGTAAAATGTAATATATCAGATTCATGTATCATTAAAAAACAGTAATATAGAAATTTAATTTTACTTTTTTCACAAGTATAATTTTCTTCCCTTATACATTTAAATAGCTAATCCATCTTTTTATTTTATTTTATTTTATTTTATTTTATTTTAATTTAATTTAATTTTATTTTTTTGAGTCTTGCTCTGTTGCCCAGGCTGGAGTGCAATGGCGCAATCTCGGTCCACTGCAACCTCCACCTCCTGGGTTCAAGCAATTCTCCTGCCTCATCCTCCCAAGTACATGGGATTACAGGTGCCTGCATGCCACCACACCTGGCTCATTTTTGTATTTTTAGTAGAGATGATGTTTCACCATATTGGCCAGGCTGGTCTCGAACTCCTGACCTCAGGTGGTCCTCCCAGCTCGGCCTCCCAAAGTGCTGGAATTACAGGTGTGAGCCACCGTGCCTGGCCCACATATTCTTTTTGTTTTCGTGTGTAGACATTTAGACCATCTAAAAACAATGACAGTTTTTGTTTTACTTTTAAAAATGTGAGGCTGTCCTGGTGAGGGATGGAAACATAACAACAACAACAAAAAAATTAGGCTTTGGGAGGCCAAGACAGGCGGATCGTGAGGTCAGGAGATTGAGGCCATCCTGGCTAACACAGTGAAACCCCGTCTCTACTAAAAATACAAAAAAAAAATTAGCCGAGCATAGTGGCGGGCGCCTGTAGTCCCAGCTACTCGGGAGGCTGAGGCAGGAGAGCAGCATGAACCTGGGAGGCGGAGCTTGCAGTGAGCCAAGATTGCACCACTGCACTCCAGCCTGGGTGACAGAGCGAGACTCCGTCTCAAAAAAAAAAAAAAAATTAGGCCGTTTTTCTTCTTTGTCTTGTCTTACTAAACTGCTTAGGATATCCAGGTTAATGTTGAATATGTATTGGGGTAGTAAATATTTCTGTCTTATTCCTTAAATATACTACATAAAAATTAAGTTAAATGTTTTGATGGCATATTAATAAAACAGTGATATATTAATAAAATATTGCCTATTTTCTAATTATTTACATTTTTAATTAATGTGTTTACACAAACATTTTAAGAAGTCTTACAAACAAACATTATATATGTAAAATAATTTGTTAGTGTTTTGATTTACATTAAAACCTTTTCTAAAATGAAACCATTCATAAATTCTCTGAATTAACAAATATCTTATTTAGTTATTTGGTTTATGTCCATAAGTTATTTTAGTTTATTTGGTTTATGTCCATTTAGTTATTTTAGTTTATGTCCATAAGTAGATTTCATCTTAAGTTTTCAAGATCTAAGTTTCTTGTTTCTGGTTTTGGTATCAAGGTTATACTGGCATCAAAGCTGATTTGTGCAGTATCTTTTTATTTTCTGATATAATTTAAATAATATTAGATTTTTTCCTCTTATATAGTTTGGTAAAGCTTTCTTCTTAAAATGTTCAAGCTATATAGTTTGTTTTATAGAGAGAGAAAGGGAGAGGAGGTTGATTTTGACTTGTTTATTTATTTAGTTGAGACACAGTCTGACTCTCACCCAGACTGGAGTACAGTGGTACACTTGTGGCTCATTGCAGTCCTGACCTCCCTAGCTCAAGTGGTCCTCCCAACTCAGCCTTTAGAGTAGCTGGGACTACAAGTGCGTGCCACCATGCCTGACTTTTTTTGTATTGTTTGTAGAGACGTGTTTTTGCCATGTTGCCCAGGCTGGCCTCGGACTCTTGGGCTCAAACTATCCACCAGTCTCGGCCTCCAAAGTGTTGGGATTACAGGTGTGAGCCGCCACCCCCAGCCTATTTAATGTATTATTTGTTAAATATTTATACTTTTTCACTCTTTCTGAGAAAGTTTGGATATGCTTCATTCATTTTAGAAACTTATCCACTTTATTTACCAACGTGTGGGCTCTGCATAGTCGTGTGTCTATTTCTAAAACATTTAACCTCACAGAATTATTGGCTTCTCATATTTTTAATATTTTAATGCATTTTAACAAAGGTTTCTTTTTTAATTTCTTATTTTGTTAGTCTGTTCAAAGCATCAGCTTTGGGTCTTTTTTCATCTCCTTATTGTTTATTTTATTTTTCTTTATTTTTTCTCTTAACATTATGATATACTTCTATTTTCCTTGAGTTTTGCTGTTATTCTCTTTCTATCTTCTGTAGTTGGATGCATAATTCATTTCTTATTTGCTAGTAGAAATATGAATCTCTAAATTTTGCCTTGGCATATTTTTAGCGACAATACACACGTGTTTATGTGCATTAATTTCTTTATTTAATTTAAAATATTTAAATAATTTTATTATGTTTATTTGACTCATGAGTAATTTGCAAGTATGGTCTTAAATTTCTATTTTCAAGGGCTTTTAAAGTTATGTGTCTTGTACTATTTTCTCCAAATAACACTAGTCAGAGAACAAACTGTGTGTGTCATACAAACTGAATTACAAGACTCATATGTGGCTTAAATGTATTATAAATTCCCAATCAAAAATTTGTTCTTCTCATATTCAGAATCAGAGAGGAGATTCTTTGTTCCCTTCATGTGTCTAATGGTTGAATTTTTTTTCCTCCATGGTTCACTCTTTTCACTCTTTACTGGAAATATAATACTTCATGAGATTCAACATTGTACAGTGGAACGTGTGTTGATTCCCCACTTCATATGGGTACAAAACCTTATCTCCCATCCCAATGCTGACATTGTAATAGGAGGTCTTAGATTTTTTTATATTCTCCTTCCCCGTATTCCCATTATCCACGGTGTCAAGTCACTAGCTTATTTGGTTTTCAGGTCCCTTATTTTTTTTCTGGTCACTAAGAATTTCCTTTATCTCTCATAAGCTCAGCTATGCATTTAATTTTAGAAAATATCTCACTATTTTTGAGAGAGTGGATGCTATGTAGGCCACCAAATTATGAGAATTTCTTCTTCTTAAAAATGTTTCTTGGAGATTTTTCCATATTAGCATAGATATGAGGCCTTATGTAGTCTGATGATGATACATCACTCTGTCCTATCCCTATACCATTACTTTGTCAAAGCCCACCTGATGAGCATGTGCCTCTCTGTATTTTTGTGACTAGTGTGATAACATTTATTCTTAGATGTAAATTTGGTTTGTCAAGGAAAGGACATCATAAAATTTGACAGATGTATTCACATGTTCCACTATAAAACTGCATCAACAGTAGATGAATACTCTGGTATTTTTCCAGTAAACTCCTTATTCTTTGTCAATCTTTTTAGTAAAGTATAGACTTCCATAGTTACCTCAAAGTTGAATTTTTGAATTGTTAATGATATTAAATACTGATACATGTCAATTGGTCATTTATGTAACTTTTTATGTAAACTTTGCCTTTTGTTCAAATTTCTATTTTTTCTTATTGAATAATGAAAGCTGTTTTTTTTTTTTAGCAAAAATGCAGGAAACATGCTTTATTCTGTTTTTATTAGTTACTGTGATTTCTTTATGACTGTACATGTGAAAAATGATTTAATTGTAAGCATTAAATTGATCAGCACTGTTTCTTTTTTTTTTTTTTTTTTTTTTTTTTTGAGACAGAGTCTCTCTCTGTCACCCAGGATGGAGTGCAGTGGTGCAATCTCGGCTCACTGCAAGCTCCGCCTCCCGGGTTCACGCCATTCTCCTGCCTCAGCCTTCCCGAGTAGCTGGGACTACAGGCGCCCGCCACCACGCCCAGCTAATTTTTTTGTATTTTTAGTAGAGACGGGGTTTCACCGTGGTCTCGATCTCCTGACCTTGTGATCCACCCGCCTCGGCCTCCCAAAGTGCTGGGATTACAAGCGTGAGCCACCGCGCCCGGCCAGCACTGTTTCTTGATTGTTCCTGTTACGTGTCAAGTGGTTATTAGTCAGCATAGACCAGGCGATAATAAAGTGCTAAACTCCGAATTTCATTGGGTCAAACGACAAAGTGTCATTTATTACTTAATACACATGTTAATTCTAAATCCCAGGCAGAACGAGGTTCTACCATTTACAATATCACCAACCATAGTGGTAGAAGGAGAGTTTTGCCTTTATAATTGTTTCTATTCACATATGCTTGTTGAAATAATTTTTGTGGTCTCACCTAAATTCAAGAGATTAAGAAAGTGCAACAAAACTGTGTAAACAGAAGACTACACTCAGATATTAGTGAACATTGATAATATGTACCTCGTATTCCTAGAAAGGCATTTCCTGACAGATTATTCTGAAGTTCACTTGTGTGTTTGTGTAACATTATCAAAAGGTGCCAAATGTCTCATTAAAACATTTTCTTAAACTGGCATTTATTTCAATCTGAATGATGAAATAGAAGTCCTTCTTTGTTACAAAAATAATTTATGTTCTGACACTATTTATTGACTAACATATCTTTCCCCACTGATTTAAAAGGCCCTTTTATGAAACAAAATTTTAGCTTCCACTTGTATCTATTCTAACACATTAACTATTTATGTTTCATTAAATATTAGTTTTCATGAAGGTTTTATAATATTCAAAAATATTATAATATTCAATAACACAATCTGTTTCTCCAAAAATTAAACAGGCACTTACACAATTCAGCAATTCCACTTGTGCATATACAACCAAAAGAATTTAAATCAAGTATGTAAACAAATCTTAATAAACTAATGTTCACAACAACGATATTCACAATAGCCAAAAAGGTGGAAACAATGGAAATGTCCATTGAAAGATGAATGGATGAACAAAATGTGGTATGAAATAATGTCTTAAAAAATAAAGGAAATTCTGAGACATGCTTCAACTTGGGTAAACACTGAAAACATACTATGCTAAATGAAATAAGCTAATAACAAAAGGACAAATACTGTATGATTCTAATTATTTGAGGTACCCAGATTAGTCAAATTTCTAAAGATAGAAAGTTGAATGATGTTTGCAAAATGATCAGGGATGGGATATATGTGGAGTCATTATTTTATGGGTAGAGAGTTTCAGTTTGGAAAAACGAAAGAGTTCTGGAAATGGATGGTGGTATTGATAGCACAACAATTTGAATACACTTAACATTACCGAACAATATACTTGAAAATGATTAAAAAGAACATTTTATGTTATGTATAATTTACTACATAAGTCAATCTTGCTCATTTCTTTTTTATCAAGTTTTTTAAAAATTTTTTATTCTGTAGTCTTTTGGGAAATAGGTGGCATTTGGTCACATGAGTAAGTTCTTTAGTGGTGATTTGTGAGATTTTGGTGCACCTATCACCCGAGCAGTATACACTGAGCCCAAATTGTAGTCTTTTATCTCTCATCCCCTTCCCACCCTTTCCCCTCAGTCCCCAAAGTTCATTGTATCATTCTTATGCCTTTGAATTCTCATAACTTAGCTGCCACTTATGAGTGAGAACATATGATGTTTGGTTTCCCATTTCTGAGTTACTTCACCTAGAATAATAGTCTCCAGTTCCATCCAGGTTGCTGCAAATGCCATTAATTTGTTCCTTTTATGGCTGAGTAGTAATTTCTTTATCCACTGGTTGATGGATGGGCATTTGGGCTGGTTCCATATTTTTGCAATTGCAAATTGTGCTTCTATAAACATGCATGTCCAAGTATCTTTTTCGTATAATGACTTCTTTTCCTCTGGGTAGATACCCAGTAGTTTGATTGCTGAATCAAATGGTAGGTCTACTGTTAGTTCTTTAAGGAATCTCCTCACTGTTTTTCATAGTGGTTGTACTAGTTTACATTCTGACCAGCATTGTAGAAGTGTTCCCTTTTCACCACATCCACACCAACATCATTTTTTTATTATGGCCATACTTGCAGGAGTAAGGTGGAATTGCATTGTGGTTTTGATTTGCATTTCCCTAATTATTAGTGATGCTGAGCATTTTTTCATGTTTGTTGGCCATTTGTGTATTTTTTTTGAGAATTGTCTATTTTCACTTTTTGATGGGATTGCTTGTTTATTCTTATTAATTTGTTTGAATTCCTTGTAGATTCTGGATATTAGTCCTTTGTCAGATGTATAGATTGTGAAGATTTTCTTCCACTCTGTGGGTTGTCTGCTGAATGTTCCTTTTGCTGTGCAGAAGCTCTTTAGTTTAATTAATTTTCACCTATTTATCTTTGTTTTTGTTGCATTTGCTTTTGGTTTCTTGTTCATGAAGTCTTTGCCTAAGCCAATGTCTGGAAGGGTTTTACTGATGTTATCTTCTAGAATTGTTATGGTTTCAGGTCTTACATTTAAGTCCTTGATCTAGCTTGAGTTGATTTTTGTATAAGATGAGAGATGATCCAGTTTCATTCTCCTAAATGTGGCTTGCCAATGATCCCAGTATCATTTGTTGAATAGGGTGTCCTTTCCCCACCTTATGTTTTTGTTTGCTTTGTCAAAGATCAGTTGGCTGTAAGTATTTAGCTTTATTTCTGGGTTTCTATTCTGTTCCATTGGTTTATGTGTCTATTTTCATGCCAGTACCATGCTGTTTTGGTGACTATGGGCTTATAGCATAGGTTCAAGTCAGGTAATGTGATGCCTCCAGATTTGTTCCTTTTGCTAAGTTTTGGCTATTTGGGTTCTTTTTTCATTTCATATGAATTTTAGAATTGTTTTTTCTACTTCTGTGAAGAACGGTGGTTGTATTTTGATGGAAATTGCCTTGAATGTGTAGATTGCTTTTGGCAGTATGGTCATTTTGATAATATTGATTCTATCCATCTGTGAGCTGGGGTGTGTTTCCATTTGTTTGTGTCAAGTATGATTTCTCTCAGCAGTGTTTTGTAGTTTTCCTTATAGATGTCTTTCACCTCCTTGGTTAGGTATATTCCTAGGTATTTTATTTTATTTTATTTTATTTTATTTTATTTTATTTTATTTTATTTTATTTTATTTTATTTTTTGCAGCTATTGTAAAAGAGATTGTGTTCTTGATTTGATTCTCAGCTTGGTTGCTGTTGATGTGTAGCAGAGCTACTGATTTGTGTACATAAATTTTTATTCTAAAACTTTGCTGAATTCATTTAACAGTTCTAGAATCTTTGTGGAGGGGCTTCTTTTGTGTTTTCTAAGGTATATGATCATATCATCAGTACACAGTGACTGTTTGACTTCCTCTTTAGTGGCTTGGATGCTCTTTATTATTTTCTCTTGTCTGATAGCTCTGGCTAATATTTCCAGTACTATGTTGACTAGAAGTGGTGAGAGTGGACATCCTTGTCTTGTTCCATTTCTCAGAGGTAATGCTTTCACATTTTCTCTGTTCAGTATTATGTTGGTTGTGGGTTTGTCATAAATGGCTTTCATTACTTTAAGGTATGTCCCTTGTATGCTGATTTTGCTGAGGGTTTTAATCTTAAAGGGCTGCTGGATTCTATCAAATGCTTTCTCTTTGTCTATTCAGTTTGTTGTGTGATTTTGTAAAAGAAATTTTGTTTATGTGATGTATCACATTTATTGACTTACATATGTTAAACCATCTCTCCATCACTGGTGTGAAATTCACTTGATCATGATGTATTATCTTTTTAAAATGCTGTTGGATTTGGTTAGCTAGCATTTTGTTGAGGATTTTTGCATATATGTTCATCAGATATTTTGGTTTGTATTTTTCTCTTTTCATTATGTGTTTTTCTGCGGTTGGTATTAGGGAGATGCTGGCTTCATAGAATGATTTCCTCTTTCTCTATTTTGTGGAATAGTGTCAATAGGATTGGTACCAATTCTTCTTTGAATGTCTGGTAGAACTCAGCTGTGTATCCACCTTGTCCTGGACTATGTTTTGTTGGCAATTTTTGTATTACCATGTCAATCTCACTGCTTGTTATTGTCTGTTCAGGGTTCCTAATTATTCCCGATTTAAGCTAGGAGGATTGTGTATTTCCAGCAATTTATCCATCTCCTCTAGGTTTTCTAGTTTATGCATGTAAAGGTTTTCATAGTAGCCTTGAATAATCGTTTGCATTTTTGTGCCGTTGGTTGTAATATCTCCCATTTTGTTTCTAATTGAGCTTATTTGGATATTCTCTCTTCTTGGTTAATCTTGCTAATGGTCTATCAATTTTATATATCCTTTCAAAAAAATAGCTTTTTGTTTCATTTATCTTTTGTATTTTTTGTTCCAATTTTATTTAGTTCTGCTCCAATCTTGGTTATTTCTTTTTTTTCTGCTGGGTTTGGATTTGGTTTGTTCTTGTTTCTGTAGTTCCTCGTGGTGTGACCTTAGATTGTCCATTTGTGCTCTTCCAGACTTTTTGATGTAGGCAATTTAAGGCTATGAACTTTCCTCTTATCACTGCCATTGCTGTATCCCAGAGTTTTTTATAGGTTTTGTCACTATTATCATTCAGTTCAAAGAATTTTTCAGTTTCCATCTTGATTCCTTGTTGACACAATGATCATTATCAGCAGGTTATTTAATTTTCATGTATTTGCATGATTTTGAAGGTTCCTTTTGGAGTTGATTTCCAATTTTATTCCACTGTGGTCTGAGATAAATAAAGAAATATTGATTTATTTATATACTTATTAATAAACATGTACCAGTAAATCTATATTTAATTTATCTAACATAATTATATATTAATTATATGTATTTATTTATTAAATATATTTAATATATTATTTACATTTACCTGGTGCTTTTGCCTCACAGCTCTTAATATTCTTTCCTTTGTCTTGACTTTAGATAACCTGATGACTATGTGCCTAGGTGATGATCTTTTTGTGATAAATTTCCCAGGCGTTCTTTGAGCTACGTGTATTTGGATGTCTAGATCTCTAGCAAGGCCTGGGAAGTTTTATTGATTATTCCTTCAAATATGTTTTCCAAATTTTAGATTTCTCTTCTTCCTCCAGAACCTCAATTATTCTTATGTTTGGTCAGTTAACAGAATCCCAAAATTACTGGAAGCTTTGTTAATTTTTTAAAAAATTGTCTTTGTTTGATTGGGCTCTTTTGAAAACCTTGTCTTTGATCTCTGAAATTCTTTCTTCTGCTTATTTGATTCTATTGCTGAGACTTTATTTTTTCTCAATTTTTTGCATTTCTCTAACTGTGCCCTTTATTTCCTGAAGTTTTTATTGTTTTTAATGTATGCTATCTATTTCACTGAAGATTTTTCCTCTCATATCTTACATCATTTTTTGATTTCCTTAAGTTAGACTTCACCTTTCTCTGGTGCCTCTTTGATTAGCTTAATAATCAATCTTCTGAATTCTTTTACTGGCAATTCAGGGATTTCTTCTGGGTGTGGACCCATTGCTGGTGAGCTAGTGTGATTTTTTGGGGGTGTTAAAGGACCTTGTTTTGTCATATTACCAGAATTTTTTTCTGGTTCCTTCTCATTTGGATAGGTTATGTCAGAGGGAAGATCTGGGGCTCAAGGCTACTGTTCAGAATTTTTTGTCCCACAATGTGCTCCCTTGATGTAGTGCTCTCCCCCTTTTACTAGGAATGTGGCTTCCTGAGAGCTGAACTGTAACAATTGTTTTTTTCTTTTCTGGATCTAGCCAGCCAGCAGGGCTACCAGGCTCCGGGCTGGTACCGTGAGGTGTCTTCACAGAGTCCTGTGATGTGAACCATCTTCAGGTTTCTCAGCCATAGGTACCAGTCTGGCACCTTCTCTGTTTTCTTTAAGGAATCCCAGGCTGTTAGAAACAATTTTATATCCCTCATGAAGCAGACGGTGACAAGAGATAGGAGAGACAAGCAGAAGTCAATTGAGAAAACAGAATTCAGTTAACTAAGAAGAAAAAAAAATTCTCAAAAAGAAAAAGTCCTGGAAGAGAAAAAATAAAGGCCTCGTGTGTGGGTGTGTGTGTATCATACATGTGTGTGTATGCATGAATATATATACACATGCACACACACACATACACACACGTAAAGATTCTATATTTTTTACTTCAGAACCCTAGCCAACACTGGTTTTTATGTTAGTAGAAAAGTAACAGCAGATTTAAAGCAGGAAGAAAATAAAATAGGGAAATAGAGAACTTAGGAATTCTATAGTTTGAACATCGACTTTTAGGCTCTTTTTTCCTCATGTAAGTGTGCACAAAAATAGCATAATATGTCTGTTTTACACCAATACTTGCAAGTAGAGGTGCCGTCAAACAAATTGTTTATCTGAAAGGAGGTCATTCTCTTTATGTTTTCCTCATTCTTAGATTAAGACACTGGACTGTGGCCTAGGCTTTAGTGTAATGTGTCAAAATGTGCTGATTGTGGGTGGCACTCTATAGTGTGTCACCACTGAGTCATTTCTGCCCTTTTATGTGCCTCAGTTTCTCCCTCCAGAGGTCTAACACCTCCAGGAGGACACAAAGAATGGAATGACCACCTCCTATATGTATCTCCTGGATTAGCCTTCTGAAACTAATTTTGTTAGGGGTTCCCTCTCGGGTTGCTACAGGTTGCAAGGGGTCAACCCCTCAAACACTCTCACTCAATGACTGGTCACCTAGGAGTGCCTTTCAGCTGAGAGGAGCAAAATGCCCTTTCTCTTCAGAACTAAGAAAACTCAGTCTCTCGTTTATCTATGAATACAACAGTTCAGTTTCTCATGCAAATGCACAAGCAAGCCAAATTGAGATTAATTTGCGGAGAAAAAAACAATGGAGATGACCCTTTAAATGCACTTCTGAACTAGCACTGGGGTGCCTGAAAGTGGGGTGTTCTCATTGTTTTTAGAAAAAGGCAATGGAGAAGGCCATTTAGAATACACCTCTGAACTAGTATTAGGAATCTAAACAACAGCTTTCTAGGAATAAATAAATACATAACAATAAATAAATCAACTGCTCAAAATAAGTCAAGGACCATCAACCAAAGGGAGGTCTGGGGCTCAGGAGGACTTACCAGTTCTACCAGAGAAGAAGCTGTAAGTCAAGGGAGGCTTTCAATGGGTTCCAGCTGGTACCTTAACTCCAGGTTCAGGCAACTTCATGGTCCTGAGTCTTTTCTGAGGCCCCACATGTTTGGGCACCACATTATTGTCAACAAAAAGAGTGAAAATCTGTAAAATTTGTGAAAAGATTTATTCTGAGCTGAATATGAGTAGCCATGGCCTATGACACAGCCCTTAGGAGACCCTGAGAATATGTGCCCAAAGCGGCCAGAGTGCAGCTTGGTTTTATACACTTAAGGAAAACATGAGACATCAATCCAATACATTTAAAATATACATTGGTTTGGTCTAGAAAGGCTCGACAACTCAAAGCGGGGGCTTCCAGGTTTATAGGGAGATTTAAAAATTTTCTGAGTGGCAATTGGTTGAAAGAGTTATTACCAATAGAAACGAATGTCTGGGTTATGACAAGAGGTTGTGGAGACCAAAGTTTTATTATGCAGATGGAGCCTCCAGGTAGCAGGCTTCAGAGAGCATAGATTGTAAATGTTTCTTATCAGACTTAAGGTCTGTGGTGAGGTTAAATGCTCTTCTGCTTTCTCTGAATTCCTAAAGGGAGGAAGAAATACTGAAGCATATCTGACTTCCACTTCCCATCATAGCCTGAACCAGTCTTGGAGGTTAAATTTGGGGGGCCCTGTTCTAGAAGAGGAAGTTCATTCAGATGGTTGTGGGGAATTTGAATTTTATATTTGGTTTATGTATTGACCCAGCCTTAAATACTAGGAATCAATTCCACTGGTATATACTTCTGTTTATACTTGTTGGAATTAATTTGCTAATATTTTGTTAAAGATTTTTGTATTATGTTCATGGGAGATATTGGCCTGTAGCTTTCCTTTATTGTAATATTTGTGTGTGGTTTAGGCATTAGCATAGTGCTTTCCTCATAAAATTAGTTAGAATACATTCTCTCTTCTCTGTTTATTGACAGTCTCTATTTTTAATTAGTGTATTTAGATCATTGATATTAAAAATGCTAATTAACATAGTTGAATTCATATGTATTATATTTGTTCCTCCTCTTATTGGCCTCTTTCTTTGTTTTATATTTCATTCTTTTTCTCCCTTCTTTGGTTTTAATATAAGATTTTATATAATTTAATTTTTTTCTGTTAGCATATTTACTATACTTTTTATAAAACTTTTTCTAGTGGTTGCCTTTGTGATTGCTAAAAAAATTTACAACTAATCGAAGCCCACTTTCAATGAACACAATACCACCTCCCAGATAATGCAAGTATTTTATAATAGCATATTCCCAATTCCTTCCTTTCATCCTTTGTAATATTACTGCCATAAAATTTTCTTATCCACAAGCTATAATCACCAATGCCATCATTGCTATTATTATTGTGGTCAAACACTTATCCATTAGATGAATTAACAATAAGAAAGATGAAAGATTTTATTTTACCTTCAATTATTCCTTTGCTAATGCTCTTTCTTCCTTTTATGTAGATTTAAGTTTTTGATCTATATCTGTATCAATTTTTCTTTCTAATTTTTTTAACGTGTCTTACAAGGCAGATCTTTAGGCAAAACATTCTTCTAATTATTGTTTATCTAAAACATCTTTATTTCTTTTTAGATTTCTGAAGGATAATTTTTGCTGAAATTAGAATTCCTGGTTGATGATTATATGAATCCCGAAAATTTGAGACAGGTCTCAGTTAATTTAGCAAGTTTATTTTGTCAAGGTTGAGGATGCACCTGTGATACAGTCTCAGGAATTCCTGACGACATGTGCCCAAGGTGGTCAGGGCACAGCTTGGTTTCATACATTTTAGGGAGACATGAGACATCAATCAATATATGTAAGAAGTACATTAGTTCTTTCCAGAAAGGTGGAGACAACTCAAGTTAAGGTCCCCCAATTGGGGGCTTCCAGGTTACAGGTAGGTGAGAGGCAGATGGTTGTATTCTTTTGAGTTTCTGATAAGTCTTTCCAAGGGAAGCAATCATAATATGAATCTATCTTTGTAAGCAGAGGGATGACTTTGAATAGAATGGGAGGCATATTTGCCCTGAGGGGTTACTAAGAGGCCCAATATATTTACCTTTCACAATTATTGTATCTCAACTACTTAAATATTTCACACCATTTTATCCTTGTTTGCATAGTATCTGAAAAGAAGTAATATTTAATTATTATTATTTTTTTTGAGAGAGTCTCGCTCTGTTGCCCAGGTTGGAGTGCAGTGGTGCGATCTCGGCTCACTGCAAGCTCTGCCTCCCAGGTTCACGCCATTCTCCTGCCTCAGCCTCCCGAGTAGCTGGCACTACAGGTGCCTGCCACCATGCCTGGCTAATTTTTTGTATTTTTAGTAGAGATGGGGTTTCACTGTGCTAGCCAGGATGGTCTCGATCTCCTGACCTTGTGATCCGCCCACCTCGGCCTCCCAAAGTGCTGGGATTACAGGCGTGAGCCACCAAGCCCAGCCGTAATATTTAATTCTTATCCTTCTTTCTCTGTAAGATATGTTTTTTCTCGTGCATTCTGTCAAGATGTTTATCCTTGTCTTTGATATCTGCAGTTTAAATATGACATGCCTACAGCTAGAGTTTCTTTCTTTTTTTTTCTTCTTGTTGGTTTGTTTTATCTTCCTGGTGTTTGCTAAGCTTCCTAGATCTATCTGTAGTTTAGTTTCATTTTTTTCTCTTTCTTTTTTTTGTTTTTGAAAATTCTCACTCGTTGCTTCAATTATATCTCCTGTCCCTTATCTTTTTCTTCCACTCATATTCCCATTATACATATATTATACCTTTTTAAAAATTGTCCTAGAGTTCTTGTATATTTTGTCCTGGCTTTCTAATTACTTTTTTTTTTTTTTGCATTTTATTTTTGGAAGTTTCTACTGACTTTTTTCTTACAACTTACTTATTCTTATCTTGGTGATATCCAAACTGTTGATAAGACCGTCAAATCATCAAAATCACTTTTAATTTTGATTCATTTTTCATTTCTTGCATTTTTAAAAAATTCATTTGTATAGTTTTTACTATCTGCTTATATTACTTATGTGTTTTATATGTTATTCACTCTTTTAGAGCCCTTAGCATATTAATCATAGTTGTTTTAAATTTTTGATTTGATAATTTTACTATCATCTCTGCCATATCTGATTCTGATACTTGTTTTGTCTGTTCACACTGTGTTTGTGTTTTAGTATGTGTTGTAATTTTTGTTTAAAGTTGTACATGATGTACGGGGTAAACAAACAAACAAAACTGTATTGGTTTTCAGTGTGAGGTTTTACATACCTGTCTAGGGGTTAGGCTATCTTAACTGTTTGCTGTAGTTATAGGGTTCAGAGGCTAAAATTTCCTCTATTGCTTTTTTTATTGTTTGTTTCCCTTTCGTCTTTGGATTTTCCTAAATACTTCTTAGAAATGTGCAGTAGTTACAGTAGCATTCCCCTCTTATTGATACAACTCTGATGACTTGAGAAACACCAGGGTCGTTTGTCTCATGCCGATAAGATTAACAACATGGACACACGTCAAGTGGTGATGAAGCAGGAGATGTGAGAAGAAAAACAAATGTTCCCTCTTTCCTTTAGTATGAGCAGCTTTCCCCTTGAATCCCTCCCGCTCCCATGCGATTGTACCCTGCTCTGCAAGTTTTTATGAGTTTATGGTTTCCTGTTTTCTTTAACTAGTGTCTGTCTCTGTTTTTTCATCTGAGACATGCTTGAGCAAGCTTAGATTGCAGCCCTCTCGGTGCCGTAGCAAAGGACACAAGATAAGGCTGTGCAGGCATCTTGAGCAAACCTAGATAACAGCCACCTGGCCTGCATAGCAAGAATCGCATGTAAGCCTGGGTTAGGAACCTGTCACAGTTTGATTAAGTTTGATTACGGACCATAACTGTGACTGCCTTTGTTCTGCTTCTGTAAGCTTGTTTTCCCCGCCCTGCAAGTTTCATGCCACTGGCAAGCCACCTCCACTTTGGTTGTATGAATAAAAGTCAAGCCCTGACTTTGTTTGTTGCTCAGCCTCTGCATATTAATCTGCTGAGCTGGTGGCCACCTAAATAAAATCCTCCTGTTCCACCCATGGGTCTCTCTGGTCTCCTGATTCCCGCAACAGTGTTAAAGAGCAGAAAGTTTAATAAGCAAGAAAGAAGAAAGAAAGAAGAAAAACAGCTCCCCTGTACAGAGGGAGGGAGGCTCCAAATGGAGATACCACATGTGCAGTGGAAAGCAGTAGGTTATATTGGGAGTCTGGAAGAGGCAGTGTTTGGTTTGCACAGGGCCAAGGAGATTGGTTTGACCAGGTGTGTCATTCACGTAGCCGGGAAAAAACTGGACCTCCTACCCTAGCCTTTTAAGACGCAAATGTGGGTCACCATAATGTCCTGCACACATGGTGTTATCTGGAGACACCCATGACACTTGTCACACATGGTGACAAGGAGAAGAGGGAAGGAACCGCCATGTTGGGTGGATCTGGTTTCTAGCCATCAGTATGTGAACATTAATGCTTGCTGGTCTGGTTGTTCAAGCCACTTTCTGTTAGAAAGGAAATTGTTCGGGGGTTGCTTTTTATTAAAGAAAAATTCCACTGATAATCTCCACACTTTCAAACTGCCTAAAAATTAATTCTTAACTCCTTTATTATTTCCCCCCTCTGGAGAAGTAAACCTAACTGCTGCTAGGGGGTGTTGGATGACAATTCTTTCTGGCTATTTCCTGCTGAAAAGGGGTGTTGTGTGGGGGAACAGCAGTTGGGCCTCCTACTGAGGTTGATCTAATGGTTCTCAGAAGAATGGTGTGCCCATGCGTGGTTTGCTTTGCAGCACCATTTGGAGTTTGATTGCTTCCTGGCGAAAAGAGATAAATTTTACAAGGAAATTTTAGATATATGGTTAGCATATGAGTATTAAGGTTACCACTGTTAGTGGGGGTACTATAGACCATAACTATCACAGTAGAGTGTGATGCCTGTTAGTTACACCAATGGATTGTAATACCGGTTTGTCTCCACTAGATGGTGCTGTACATTAGCAGAAACTTTAATATAAAAGTAACATTTTCCTTGAGGAAAGCATACATTTCCCGCTTGGCTTGCCATTAGAGAATAATTTTAGGCTTAGGCTATTTTTTTATAACTTGCAATATGATTGTGAGAAATACGTTATTGGGTGGCTAAAATAACTTTAGTGTTAATCTTGACAATTCTTTCCTTGAATTATTAAATTATTTCGTGGCTTTCACAGACCCTCTGACAACATACTTAAACTTTCTTACTTGTCCTAAACATCTTTCCTTTAAACAACCAATCATTTCCTTTTAGGACAAGAATTTACCATACAAAATCTTTCCTTTTATAAAATCTCTTTTTTCATAACCTTTTCATAGCTTACAGTGCACCATATTACCAATCAATAAAAAGTCCTATCAAACGTAATGATAGTAAAACTTTCATGTTTACTTCTTATCCGTAGCTATTATTCCTGCTGTAAGCAAAACAACCTTGGTTAATCTTTTCTGCAATTATTAATCTCATTATAAGGATGATAATTAGGCAAAATATTACAGCAATTAGAATTTTACAACCAGAATTCCACATTGTGTGGCCAGAGTGTATAGTTCTATTGAAAATAGTAGCATTACTATAATAATTCCCACAAGAGTGGTATAGTAAATAATTTCCGTTTAAAACTTTACTTGCCAAGATATAACATTTCCCTTTAGGGACCTACAAAATTACAAATGCAATTCTATGAATAATTAAAATCTGCCTGCCAATATGCATTAAAAAGAAGTTCTAATATTTGGTGGCAAATTTTGAGAGGAAAGGCCAGAAATAATAAAAATTATCTGGTGAGGTAGTAGTGGGACTGAGTAAGATGAGTGGTCCTCACTCAGTTACTTATCTTTTACGCTTTTCAGCTTAAGATCTTCTATTTCTCCCCATCGATATTCAGGACATTCCTCTGTGCTGTCAGGGGTTGCTCCCCCAGCCCTTCAGGCCTTGACTTGAGTGCAATGTATTCAGGAGTTGATTCCTGTAACTTTTACTGCTGAGGGGATTGAAAGAACAATGCAAGGCCCTTCCCAGCTTGACACAGGGAATGAGGGAGGTGAGATTTTCACTAATACCACATTTCCCGGTGCTATTTTATAGGACATCCAGTAGTGGTAAGAGAATGTCTTTTCTTTTAAATGGCAGCATGAGCATGGAAAGCTAAGAAAGCATACTTGGAGTTAGTATAAATGTTAGCTATCTTTCCCTTGCTTAATTCAAGTGCTCTTGTAAGAGCTAGTAGTTCAGCTAATTGAGCCCTTGTGTCTGAGATGAAATGTTACTTAGAGTGACTACTGCTTATCCTACCTTATGTACTTCTTGCTTTACTGGCTGTTTGTTAGCTAAGAGCTCCCCCTAGAGGGCAGTGATCCTGCCACATATGTGAGCGTAAACAGTTAAATTATTTCCTTGGGTTAATTTGGAGACTTTTCTGACGCATGACAATGGCTTGGACGCATGTGTAAACAATAGATCTTCCTAACTGCAACTAAGGTTGAGAAAAATATTGGATTAGAGTTTTTCCTGAGATACCCCTTACAGTCATGCTATGGAAAGAGGGGAGGCCTGGATTAGGAGAAAAGAGAGAGACTAGCTCTAGTGTTTAGAAGGAGGTCTACTTTCCTTCCTTCAATTTCCATAATCACCCAGGGGTCCTGTGCTATAACAGCAGTCTGAGCTGCTGGAGCCGGGGGTTTGAGCCCTGGGACCTATCAGTCCTGCTGGACCATCTGCGAGACTGGTTCTGAACCCAGTGACCTCTGTCTTCTGGGGCAGTTTCATCTCTGATGGTGTCTTCTAAAGACTGGACAGGGTTGAGGTGGCTTCTACTTGCTGCCTGGGCATTCCTTCTTAAAATGCCCTGGCCTGCCACACCGATAGCAACTAACAGATGCACCTAGAGGATTGTGGACTTTGCAAGCCTATAAAGCTGCTACTAGAGCCTCTATCCTTTTCCTGAGCTTTCTCTTTTTCTTCTGGGCTTCCTCCTGGTCCCTATTATAAAAGACCAAAGTGGCCACCTTCAGAAGGTTCTCTGGTCCTGTAGCTTGCTTCTATAGTTTCCTTCTAATATTGGGAGCTGCTTGTGTAATAAACTTGTCCTTGAGGATGAGCTGTCCCTTGACTGAATAAGGGGATAAAGAGGTGTGTTTTATTAGTGCCCCTCTCAGCCTTTCCATAAAGGCTGCAGGATTCTCTTCTGGCTTTTGGTTTATCATAGACAGTTTAGGGTAATTGAGAGGTCTGGCTTTGTAGGCCCTCTAAAATGCATGTTAAAAAGTGCTTCCTTTTCCATTCATCTGCAGAGCTATTGGGGTCACAATCAAGTTTGTCAAGGGGGAACTGCTTTCCTTTCAATTGAGAATGGTGTTTCTGCTATTTCTTCACTCTCCCTTTCTTCTTCTCTTTTGGTTTGTTATAGGGGATATATTGCTCATCTCCAAAATTATCTGCTATCTGCAGAGCTGCCCACTTTTCAGCTGCAGTGAGGGTTTGGTTTGGGAGCAGCATAACATCTTTCCATGTGAGGTGAAATATCTGAGTTGAATTGTGAAAAGTTTCTATATACCTATCAGGGTCATCAGAAAATCAGCCTAAGTTTCCCTTTATTTGCCTAGGGTCCTATATTGAGAAGGGAGCTTGAACCCTCATTGCACCATTTCCATCAGGCATTTCCTGTAGAGGTAAGGGTGAAGTGGGGAAAGTGGGTAATAATGGAGGATGGTGGAGCTGGAGGAACTGATGGTACGATTGGATGGGGTTCTGAATGAGGGTAACTGGAAGGGTTGGGGCATTCAATAGCTGTCTCAGATTGCCCCTATAAAATCTGCTTTAGCTCTGGGAAACTATTCCCTGTGGGCTTGCCTGCTATGGCTGCTAAAAGAACTGGGTTGATCTTACAATGCTTCCAAAGGTTTAGTAAAAATGCCATGCCCCTGTGCAAAAGAAAATGAGTTGGTTTTCTCTTCAAAGTCCTGAGGTCAAAGAAGTTCCAGTGTTACAGGGTGCACTCCAGAGGGGTGCAAGCTGAAGATAATCTGTTACCCATCTAGAAAGAGAAGCAAGAATAAAAGCATCCTTTTAGTCTCCGTCCTTTCTGTGTAACCCAGGGTGGAGAAGAAGACAGTGGAAGCGTCCTCCTGACTGTTTTCCCTCCCTGGTTCCTGGGTCCCGGCAGCCTGTTAAATGTGCCACCCATGGTTGTAAGCGTGGCCCTCCAAGCCATAGAACTGGATGAACTAAGTGATGGGATTCACCACGCTTTACCCGTGCAACCTTAGCTTATCTGCCCTGTGTGATTCCCCTTTGACTTACTAAACCTATGTGATCTGCCTGGTTCTCCCAAAAAATGGATCTTGGGAAAGACTATATAAAAGACAAGCCTCCTTTAATGGAGAGAATTTGCTAGATTGCCTGCTATTATGGCCTGTTCTAAAGAATTTACCCTTAGAAAAATGGTTCTGGTTAACTTCCATACTTAAAATCCCCTTACTAATTAAGTACTATCTTAATCAGAGAGAGAATAGGTTCCTTAAAGGGACACGGGGACCTAATGACGACTTTCCTGCTGATGGGACAGTGTTGGGACTAAAATTTGGCTGCAGAGGACGTTTTATTCCTAATAGTTGAAAGCAGAATTTTCCTTGTTCACAGAAGCAGCATAAAACCTAGTTTCCGGTAGAAAGGCATAAAAAGGAAAAATTGGAAGGCTGCAATGTACCTCAGAAAACCAGCACATGAGTCTTACGAAGAGGATTTCTATTTTTCACGAGGTGGTGATGTTGGCTTAGAAATACCATGTAATCACAAGCCGACTATTAGCGAATAACTACACTGTGGGGGAAACGGGAGGTTTCTGTTCCTACAAGATTGCAACAGCATTTGCCTAAGCTATATCCCTGGTTACTACAGAATTTCCTGATCTTGACTAACAGGATTACTTCCCTAGACTGTAAAAATTCCCACATATTCGACACACAGAGAGAGTAAGAGACTGTGGATAGAAAAAGAAGGAAAGTTTTGTGACAAGATAGCTGGGAATTCTTAACCAACACCCGGAGCAGGCTGACTGAGGCTGGGTGCAGTACAGAAGCCTTTGAATAACACCAGGGTATGCCCTGGCCGGCAATTCAGTTGCTTCAGTACTTTTCCAAGCCTCATGTGATGGCTAAGTTTCCCCAGGAAAAGAAACTGAGTCAAAACATGGCCAACATTCCCAATGACCCATGAGTAATGGAGGGTTCTCCATGTTCTCACTAGCAAACCTGACATCCAAGTCTTTATAACTTAGCCACGATAAGCATATTTTTAACCAGTTGACGGATTCCCATTAATTGATTTTATTTTGATTTTAAAATAGAAGCCAAGAGTGCCTCAGAATGATAGAACAGATTTTTAAGTTCCCTTCTATACTCACCACTCCAGTGAATGTTGTACCTTGGATTCCCAGCCAATCCACCAAAATAATACAGCTCTAATGACTGGAGAAACACCAGGGTCCTTTGTCTCGCACCACTAAGAATAATGAAATGACATACGTGGAGTGATTTTTAAGGAGCGGAAAGTTTAATAGGCAAGAACAAAGAAAGAAAGAAGAAAAACAGCTCCCCCATACAGAGGATAGAGGCTCTGAATGGAAAAACCCCACGTGTGGTGGAAAGCAGTCGGTTATATTGCGAGGCTGGAGGAGGCGATGTTGATTTACATAGGGCCCAGGGGATTGGTTTGAACCCGTGTGTCATTCACATAGCCCATGAAAAAATTGGCCCTCCCACCCTAGCCTTTTAATATGCAAATGTGGGTTGCCATGATGTCTTGCACATGTGTTATCTGGAGGTGGCCATGACACCTGGCACACATGGTGACAAGAGAAGAGGGAGAGAACCGCCATGTTGGGTGGAACTGGTTTCTAGCCGCTGGCCTTTGCATATCAATGCTTGCTGTTCTGGTTTTTCAAGCCACTTTCTGTTAGAAAGGAAATGGTCAAGGCTTGCTTTTTATTAAAGGAAAATTCCACCAAGAACCACCCTTCCTAGCTGCATAAAAGTTATTTCTTAATAACTCCTTTATTATTATTATGAAGGAGACATATTTATTTAGTAGTAAGGTATTAGGAGAGGGGAATCATTCTATAGTCCTATGATTTTGTGTCAGTTTTTTAGTGACCCTGTGTCCCTGGGCTGTGACCTTCCAAAGTGGTTCTAAGTTTTGTTTTGTTTTATCATTTAGGTGAGACAGCATGATGAAAGGGGGCTGAGAATGGGTATTTATCTTCCCCTGCAGAGAATACTAGAGAGTGGCTGGAGTGTATATTTCTTCTTTCAGGTCAGTTAGGCTCTAGTAAAACTGCAGTTAGTCAATCTCTTGTAAATAGTTTCTCTTGAGAGCCAGCATTTCTAAGAAGAACAGAATGCTCTGATTATATTTTTAAATGATTAATTTTTTTTCTGTCTACCAGAAGCATGAGGAGAATTTTCTAGGCTCTTCATTGTGAGAACTTGGTACAGCTCCTGGAGGTAAACTCACAAAACTGTAGATATTGCACTTTGGGAGGCCGAGGCGGGTGGATCACTAGGTCAGGAGATCGAGACCAACCTGGCTAACGCGGTGAAACCCCATCTCTACTAAAAATACAAAAAATTAGCTGGGCACCGTGGTGGGCGCCTGTAGACCCAGCTACTCGGGAGGCTGAGGCAGGAGAATGGCATGAACCTGGGAGGCGGAGCTTGCAGTGAGCCGAGATTGCGCCACTGCACTCCAGCCTGGGTGACAGAGTGAGACCCCATCTTAAAAAAATAAAAAATAAAAAATAAATCAATAAACAACTGTAGATATTGCAAAGACTGGCCCCCTTTGAAGTTTTTTTTAACTCTTAGAGTTGTCCACATTGAGCCTCCAGCAAGTCTTCAATTAACATTCAGGTTGTTCTATTTGGTACTGGTTCCTATGGAGTTTTCTGCTTCGGGGCTGCTTCTTTGGTAGCTGTGATTCTCTATATCAGCATGTCTGTTTCTTCCATTTGGGGAGCAATGGTTTCTACTATGATATCAATACTCTGGTGAATTGAAGAAAATTTGTTGATTTCTAGTTGGTTCCACTTATTTTTGTTTTTATTTGTAAGGATGGGAGTGATTACTTCTAAGCTTTTTGCATGTCAGACCTGAAAGTGCTGTTTAATTTTTATATTATGTATCTGCATATTTTTGTCATTGCCTTCTACCTATGTTTCAAATATGTTTTTACTGAGTATCTTTTATCATTGAAATTTTATCCAGTAATAGTAATTTCACACATAATCACATACAACTGAAGAAAAAATACACAGTATGCCATGTACATATTTACCCATCAATGGTGATATTCTGCAAAATAATAATGCAATATCACAATATCACAACATCACAATATCAAAGAACCAGCTTTTTGTTTCATTTATTCTCTATTGTTTTCCTGCTTCCAATTTCATTGGTTTCTGGTAAGATTTTTATTACACTTATATATGCCTGCTGTAGATTTATTTTACTCTTTATTTCTAGCATTTTGAGACCGTAACTTAGATTAGTGATTTGAGACATACCCAGTTTTCTAATGCAAACAGTTTTGTAGTGTTTTTATGGTGATTGCTCTAGGTATTATAGTACACCTATGTGACTTATCACAACCTACAGGGAGAAACATTTTAACACTGAGCAAAGCAGAAAAATCTTACTTCCATTAAGGTCTATTCACTTTTTCCATTTAAAATATCATAGTATTGAGTATCAAATGGTCTTTTTTTTTTTCAATTATCAAATATAATTTATAAAATTCATAACAAAATGAATACTCTTTTCTGTACCCCTATTTCTGCTATTTCTTTTGTGTTTCTTGTTCTGGTCTTCTGCTTGAAAATTGCTCTTTTATTATTTCCTTTGCGTTAGAAGAAATTTTTGTGAATGTTATTTAAAGGTAAGTGAATTTCTTTCAGCCTTTTAAATTGTTGTGCCTTTTCCTTTTGCCTTCAATTATCCAGTGTCATTTGACTTAGTGTTCCCCTGTAGTTTCCATGTCATTTCCTTCTGTCTGCATCCAAGTTATTTTCTTTGCTTTTAGTTTTGAGTAATTTAATTACAGTGTGTCTTGGCATAAAGTTCTTTGGGTTTATTTATACTATTTCAGATTCACTCAAATTCTTAATTAGGTAGATCTTTGTCTTTCATCAAACTTGGGTAGTTTTCAAGCATCATTTTTTTGAATTATCTTTGAGCTCTACTCTCTTACTCCTGTCTTTTGTGGACTTTGATTATATGAATGCTAAATCATCTGGTATTGTCCCATGTGAATTTGGGGCTCTGTTAATATTTTAAATCTATTTCCACTATTGTGCAGATTGAATTAATTTTATTGATCTGTCTACAAGTTGACTGATTCTACCATCTATCTTCTCCAGTTTACCAGTTAAGTTTTATTTTATTCTATCTGTAAATAATTGTATATATTTATGGAGTACAATGTGGTGAAAAAACAACTAACATAATGAATAAAAAACCTCACAGATTTGGAGAAAACATTAGCAAATCATACATCAGATAAGGAGCTAATATCCAAAATATATAGAGACTCAAACTACTCAATAACAAGAAAAAAAACTCTATTAAAAAATGAGCAAAAGACCTGAATAGACATTTCTCAAAAGAAGACATACAAATGGCCAACAGATATATGAAAAATTGCTCAACATCAGTAATTATCAGAGAAATGTAAATTAAAACTGTTCTGGAATATTACCTCACATGTGTCAGATTTGTTATTACCATAAAAAATTCACCGTTTTTTTTCTTTAATTTACTTTATTATACTTCTATAATTTTAATTTGGTTATTTTTTATATTCATATAAAAAGTATTTATATTTATAGTTGGTTATTAAGGCACTTTTAAGATAGCTGCTTTAAAATTCTTGTCAGATATTTCTCAAATCTAATTTATCTCAGTGTTGGCATCAGTTTCATTTATTTTCTTGCTTCTTGATTTAATGTTTGATTCTTTTGTTGTGTCCTGGACATTTTGTCTATTATGTTGGGAGACTATGTCCTATTTAAATCTTTTATTTTAGCAGGAATTCACTCTGTCTAAATTTCATATGCATGTTCCATATTACTTTTGTCAGGAGTGATTTAATTGATGATTTGATTTTCAGAATCATTGTGGTGTTATTTGAGGCTAGATGGCTTATATGGTGCTACTATGGCTGCTACTGGTTATTGATGGTACTGACTAAGGGTGCAGAAGGGATTTCCCTAGGCTGAGTTACTGGATGTCTCTCCAGGAGTCAGGGAGTCACAGGCAAACATGCACTGTGAAGAAGCTTTCCTTGCCAGGTACTTGTTGTGACAGAGCCTCTTCTGAATGTGAGAAATGGAAATTGCTTTTTGACCAGGGCATTTGTTGTGCAGGGATTCCTATGGGCAGAAAAGGGAACTCTCAGAGACGCTGGGATAAACAGGCTTAGAGGCATCCCTGGATGAACCATTATTTTGGCTGGGTTACTGGTGGTCCCTGGCCATTCAGTGCTTCCCATTGAGTGAAGGCAAAAGAGTATGAGGACTGTGGGTACAAAGAGGCTTCCTGAAACAGGTAGCACATTGTGGTCAGATATCTCTTGCCAGTTCTGCCTGCTCATTTCAGTATCTCTCATGGGTGAGGGGAGTGTCAGGATCAACACTGAAAAAGAACACTTTCGCTGGCCTTCTCTTGTTACCAGGGCTCAAAATGATTCCTCTTGTCAGGCTTTCCTGACATCATAGGTCTCTCTTTTATTCTAGGAGAGGAATAAGACTACCTGTTATGGCAACTACTGCTATGTTGGAAATCAGGAAATGCTGGGCTTGGGTTGCTTCTTTCTGTTAAGTGGGAGGATATAAGGAACCCTGCAGTTTTCCACCTTCTTGCTATTATTCAGAGCTCTCCTCTTACGTGTTTCTAGATGTATCATGTGTTATTTTTACAGTTGTGCTTAGATGGAGGATTGGAGAGAAGCATATCTCTGCCAAATTACTTTATTTTAGAACAGTTTAACATTTACAGAATAATTATGAATACAGTATAAAAAGTTCCTATATACCTCACACCCAATTTCTTCTATTATTAACATAATATGTAGTATGGTACATTTGTCAATACTGATAAATTATTAATGAGTCAATACTGATAAATTATTGTTATTAATTAGACTCTATATTTTATTTGTATTTCCTCACTCATGCATTTTCTCATTTGCCCTTTCTGGTTCCAAGATCCTATCTAGGATGCTACATTACATTTAGTAGTTATGCATGTCTCCTTAGATTCCTTTGGTTGTGGCAATGTTTCAGACTTTTTTTTTTTGTTTTCTTATGGCTTTCATCATTGTGAGGATAGGCAGGTACTGCATAGCATGTTCCTCAGTTGAAGATTGTCTGATGTTTTCCTCATGATCTTACTGAAGTAATACTTTTTTGCTACCACGGTGTTAAAGCACTATTCTTATCACATCACATTTACATACTATTGATACGAGACAGGGGCAGAGAAGTGCTGGGCAAAGAAGTGTACGGTCCCTTGCAAGGGCTCCACCCTCAGGCCTGTGCCCGTGAACCTAAGTGAGAACAGGCACTCCTGTTTTTGCACCCAAATGCTGCATTTTCCAAGACCACTCTGGTCCGCACACCCACCATCCTGTGCCCATAAAAAACCGAGACCTTTGCAGGCAAATACAAGCAGCTGGACATCTATCTAGAGGAGCAGAGGAACACACAAGCAGACACCAACGGACCAGTGACGGTGGGACAACGCAGACACCGAGGGACTTTCGGCTCGGGGCAGTCAGAGAACAGTCTGGCCTCTGGGCAGCCCAACTCCAGGAGAAGACCGCCTTCTCACAACATCCCCCTTCCAGCTTACCATCCACCTCACTGAGAGCCACCTCCGCACTCAATAAAACAATAAAACCTTGCACTCATCCTCCAAGCCCGTCTGTGTTTCTATTTTTCTGGTACACGAGCAAGAGCTCAGAATACACAAAGCCCTCTGCCCTTGCAAGAAGGCAGAGGGTCTAATTGAGCTGACTAACACAAGCCATCTGAAAATGGCAAAGCTGAAAGAGCACACTATAACACACACCCACTTCGGCTTCGGGAGTCATAAACACTCATCCTAGACACTGCCGTGGGGTTGGAACCCAAAAGCGCTCCCCACGACCTCTGCACCCACCCATCTGCATGCTCCCCCTAGGGGTTTGAGCAGCAGGGCACTGAAGAAGTGAGCCACATCTCTGTTGCGTGCCCAGGGAGGGGGATAAGGGAACTCTCCCATATCATTATCAGTATGACTTGTCGTATTTAATATTAACCTGAATCTCCTGGATCGTGTTAGTGTTTTTCAGGTCTCTCCACTGCAAAGTTACTTTTTTTTTCTCTTACTCTCTATCTTCATACTGTATTCTTTAGAAGAAAGTTGCTATGCATGAAATATCTGCCTAAATTATTGGAAATTCTACTTGGAATATATGTCTTTTCTTCCCAAAATATTTATTTAATCCCTGGTTTACATAACTATGGACTGATGAATACCTATTTCATACTTTCAGTTATAACCAAATACAACTTTATTTATTTTGTTGCTTACATTGTTCCAGCTTTAGCCATTTAGAGCTTTTCCAGTTGTCTCCTGTTTCCTTTAGACATACCCTCCATGAGTTGTGTTTGTGTGTACGTGTGTATTTGTGTAAGGTATAAGGTTGGTGTGCATGTTTTTGTTTTTCTTTCATATGGGTGTACAATTCCTCCAGCCTCCATTGTTTAAAAAACTATCCTTACTCCATTGAATGGCCTTTGGTTTTTATCAAAGATCAATTGACTGTTTTTGTGGGTCCGTATATGGGATGCCTATACTTTTTTATTGATCTATTTTCCTATTCTTTTGTCAATACAGTGTAGCCTTAGAGTAGGTCTTGAAATTAAGTGGCATAAGTCTTCCAACTTAGTTCTTCTTCAGTATTGTGTTGGATATTCTACATTGTTTCCATTTTTATATAAACTTTGGAATTACTATGTCAGTATTTACACACCAGTTTGCTGTAATTTTGATTAGGATTTTGATGTGGTTTGGCTCTGTGTCACCACTCAAATCTCATGTTGAATTGTAATCCCCATGTGTCAGGGGAGGAACCTGATGGGAGGTGATTGCATCATGGGGGCAGATTTCTTTTATGCTCTTCTTGCAACAGTGAGTGAGTTCTCAAGAGAACTGATGGTTTAAAAGTGTGACACTTCCCCCCTTGCCCTCTCTCTGTCTGCTGCTCCACCATGGTAAGACATGCTTGCTACCCCTTTGTCTTTGGCCATGATTGTAAGTTTCCTGAGGCCTCCCAGTCATGCTTCCTGTTAAGCCTGTGGAACTGTGAGTCAATTAAACCTCTTTTCTTCATAAATTACCTAGTCTTGGGTAGTTTATAGCAGTGTGAGAACAGAGGAATACAGATTGTGTAGGTCAAGTTGGAATTAATTTATATTTTAACAATAAGGCATCTTCCAAATTAGGAAAATGGAATATCTATCTATTTAGTGATTTCATTTTTTATCCGTGTTTTTTAGTTTTCTGTATATAGGCTCTGTACATATTTTGTTTGATTTATACTGAAGTATTTCTTATTCAGGATGCCATTATAAGTGGTATTATTTTATTTAAATTGAAAATTTGAATTGTTCATGGCTGGAATATATAAAAGCAATTGACTTTCATATATTAATCTTGTATCTTGAGACATTGCTATACTTACTTCAAGGAGTTCTTTGGTTGATTATTTAAAAATGGCATCTGCAAATACAGATAGTTTTATATCTCTCTTTCCAATTGTAATATGTTTTATTTCCTTTTTTTGTCTTATTGCACTAATTATAAATTCTGGTACATTATGAATGGGAGTGGAAAGAGAGGATATTCTTACCTTGTTCCAGATTTTAGAGTATACATGTCCAGTTTCTTACTATTAAGTATAATGTCAGCTACAGATTTTTTAGATGTTCTTTACCAAGTTGATGATATTCCCTTTTATTTCTAGTTTACTGAGGTTTTTATCATAGATATGTATTGGATTTTGTCAAATGATTTTTCCGCATCATTTCATATAATTATATATTTTTTCTTTTTTAATCTATTAATGTGGTGGATTATATTAATTGATGCATGCATGTTGAAAACAGTCAGTATATGAGATTCATAAGTGAATTTTTGGGCCGTGTATTGGTATGAGCTGAATTATGCTGCCCCCTACCCCAATTAATATGTTGGCACTCCAATCCCCAAAACCTCAAAATAAGACTTTACTTGGTGATAGAGCCTTTAAATTGGTAAATAAGTTAAAATCATTTTTATTACAATGAGACCTAATTTAATATAATGGATGTCCTCTTAAAAAGACAAGAACAACACAGAAAGATTCACCAGACACATACATACGTAAGAACATAATCATATGAACCCACAGCAAGAAGGTGGCCATATTCAAGCCACGGAGAGAGGCCTCAGAAGGAATCAAACTTGCCAACACCTTGATGTCAGACTTCTGGACTTCATAACTGTTAGAAAATTAATTTGTTATGTAAGCCATAGTCTTACCCAATCTGTGGTGTTTTGTTATGAGAGTCCCAACAAATTAATACTGGTATGTATTCTGGTGGTTGTTCTTTGGCTTCCTGATTCAGTAGTTATGTGTTTGTTATTAAATTAGAAAAGTTCTCCAGTCATTTTTATTTCAAATACTTCTGATCTTTTCTTCTCTTTCAGATATTCCAATTACATTTTGTAATTTTACCATGATTCTTGGATGTTCTTTTTTGGTTTGGCTTGGTTTTACTTTGCTTTTATTTATTTTACTTTTTTACATTTTAGTTTGATAACTAAAGTTTATCTTTACCTGTCATCAAACTCACTGGTTCCTTACTCAATCATGTCAAATCTACTGAGTAATATGGGGTCACGGGCTCTGCTTCCTGCACTCAGTTACAGTACTTCTCAGCTGCCTGAGTTCCAGCTATAGTAGGCCCCAGTACAGCAATGTCCTATGCCCAGGAAAGCTGTAGGAGCACAGAAGCCTCTACCTAGATATGAAAGAATGTCCCAGAGAGCTGAGCTGCAGGGAACCAGGCAGAAAACCATAACGTGGAGTGGGATCACCAGCAGAGATCCTTCACTGGACAATGA
The DNA here is from genome assembly GCF_028878055.3 of Symphalangus syndactylus. Taxonomy (NCBI): domain Eukaryota; kingdom Metazoa; phylum Chordata; class Mammalia; order Primates; family Hylobatidae; genus Symphalangus; species Symphalangus syndactylus. The sequence goes on from NC_072447.2 coordinate 94,967,361, forward strand.
CCATCTGAGACTTGTAGCAGGACCTTCCCTCACAAACCACAGACTTTTAGAGCCATAGTTGTATAATCTGTGGTGTGGGCTTTTCTAAAAAAAGCTATGGGGATGAGGCTGCTTAAAGCCTTGGGGGCCTAACTTTTCTAGGGAAAAGATGCAGGGGCATCACCTTTTCCTGAATGTGTCCTGAAGGCAGGACCTTCTCCTGAGTGACACTGAGACAAAGAAGATTACTCTGGAAACTTTAGAGGTAATAGTGTCTGCCTTGTTGGGTTTTAGACTTGCTTGGGACCTGTCATGCTTTTTTACTTATTTGTTCCTATTGGAATAGAAATGTCTGTCTTGTGCCTGTCCCATCATTGTATTTTGGACGCAGATAATATGTTTAATTTTACAGACTCACAGTTGGAAGGAAATATCTGATTTAGATAATATTTAGATAAGATGTTGGACTTTAGACTTTTGAGTTTATTCCTGATTGATAAAATGCTAGGCAAAAATCAGTAAAGATAAAGATGACCTCAATAGCACTTTCAACTACCCTGACCTATTTCAGATTTATGGGACACTTTCTAATAATAGCAGAATATATATTTTTCTCAAAGCAACGATCACCAAGCAGTACACATTCAGTACCATTAAAACAATTTAGCTAATTTTAAATAATATAAATAATACACAGCATGCCCTAGACAACAACAGAATTAAACTAAAAGTCAATATTATAATGGGAAAATCCAAAAGTATTTCTGAATAATTTAGAACACTTCTAAATAGCATGTGAGTCAATAAGGAAGTCCCAAAAACAATACAAAAAGATTTTGAGCTGAAATGAAGTGAAAATACAACATAGCGTTTTTTTGATGCCCCTAAAGCAGTGTTTAGAGGGATATTTCTAGGAATACATGTTTATGGTAGAAATTAAGAACTAAATGAAACTAGTAACAAGCTTTCATCTTTAAAATAAATAACAAATTAAAACAAAAGAAAGCAGAATCAAGGAAATAATGATTTTAAAGGTATAAAATAGAAATCAATGAAATTAAAACAAAAAATGCAGGTGTCATATATCAAACAAACAAAAAACCTGGCTGTCTGTAAATATCATTAAAATTAGCCAAATCCAAACTATACTAAGAAATAATTGACAACATTAACATTACCAATATTAGAAAATAACGAGTAAACATGGTGCTTGGCCTCACCAACACTGAAAAAATACAACTTTCAAATAACTTTATGCCCATACATTTGACAACATAGGGGACATAGAGTAGTTCCAAGATATACACTACCTATCAAAACTCGTTTTAAGAATAGAAACTCTAAATAACCCCATATCTTTTAAATAATTAGAGCTTGTATGTAACACCTTGAAGCAAAGAAGTAAGAAAACAGTAATCTCCAGATCCTGAAGGTTTCACTAGTTGATATTGCCAAATACTTAAGGAAGCATTAAATACCACATGTCTTTTTCAGAAACTAGCAGAGTAAGAAATATTTTCCAACTCATTATGAGCCCAGCATTACACTGATAATTAAACCATAAACAAATACAGTATTATGATAAAGAAGATTATAGACAAATATACTCATGAACATAGGAGAATCTCAACAAAATACTAGCAAATTGAATGCAGCAATTTATAAAATGTCTAATACATAATTACACAGTAGGATCCAGCCAAATAATAATATTTTCTGTATTTTAAAAATCAGCCTGTATTAATAGTCTAAAGAAGAAAAAAGTTGTATGGCCACATCAATAAATGCAGGCAAAGCATTACACAAAATTGAATATCCAACCATGATCTAAATTCTCAATAGTTTAAGGAAGAAGGGAACTTAAACCTAAAAAAGATTACTTGCAGAAAGCCAATAGTTAGCTATTGTTATCTAGTAGCCAATATCTGGTTATTGTTTGTTGATGGTTAGCCAATAATTAGCTATATATCACAATTACTGGTGAGAGACTGAATGCTTTTCCCTTAAAATTGAAAACAACTCAATTACAGATCTCAAGTCTAAAGACTCCTATTTAGAATAATATTTTAATTTATAGCTAGTGCAACAAGAAAAGGACATAAAAGACATACTGTTCAGAAAAGAAGGAAAAGAAAAACTGTCTCTATTCACCAACAGCATAATTGCTATAGAGAGTCATTTTTTATAAACTACAAAAACCACTCTTAGAACTAAGAGGTCATTGTGGAAAATTTGCAGGATACAAGGTCAGTATACAAAAGTCAGTCATATTGCTATATAATGACAGTAAACAATTGGAATTTGAATTATAAATATCTTAAAAAAGTTGGAACTCTATTTTATTTCACATGCAAAACTTAACTCAAAATGGATTAAATCCTCAAATGTAAGAGCTAAACTATGAAACCCTTAGATAAAATACATGTAAAATTTGATGACATTGGGTTAGCAATGACACCAAAAGCACATAAACAATAACAAAAAAAGATGAACTTCATAAAATTAAAAGATTTGTACTGCAAAAGATACTGTCAGGAAATAAAAATACAACCCAGAGGATAGAAAAAATATTTAAAGTTATATTTCTCATAAAGGACATATGTTTAAAATATGTAAACACCTCCAATTCAATAATAAAAAAGCAGGTAGCACAGTTAAAAATGGTTAAAGAATCTGATTGCACATTTCATCAAATAGGATTCAAAAATGGCCAATAAGCACATGAAAAGATGTTTCACATTATTAGCCACCATACAAATGCAAATCAAAACCACAATGAGATAGCACTTCATGCCCACTAGGATGATTACAAGAAAAAAGATAGTTAATAAAAGTGTTAGTGTGGATGTGGAAAAACTGAAACCATCATATATTGCTGGTGAAAAACTGCTCGGCAAATTCTCAGAAAGTTAAGCATGGCATTTGCATATGACCCAGCAATTGTACTCCCAGACAAATACTGAAGTGCAATGAAAATATATGTCCATGCAAAAATTTCTATGCAAGTGGTTGTAGAAGCATTAATCATAATTGCCAAAGAGTGGACACAACTCATTATACATCAACTGAAACATGTTTAAACAAAATGTGATATATTCATATAATGAAATATTATTCAGCCATAGGAAGAAATGAAGGTGGAAAATGAACAGCAAATGTGTGCACAATATTTTGTTTCACATAATTCTTTTAGAAATATTGAAAGTATATATGACAGACTATAGCCACTTATTATAGCCCATTCATAGGAACATGCTATTTTATTCTCTGTAATTTTAGTAGATTTGGAATGCATTTTAAGCATTTTTAAAGATATTATTATCTTGTCAATTTTTTAGAAATAAACTATTAGTTTGAGGAAAACATTAGTATTTATTTATTTATTTTTATTGCCAAAGACCTTGCATTCTTTTAAAAATATATTTGTAGCTGTTAATAAAAGAATTTAATTTGAAATTTAGCTAGCCAAAAATATGCCAGTGCCTTTTGAATATTATTTAAATATATATAAATTAAGGAATTTTTACAAATACATTTTTCAAAATTTTTATTTTAACTTTCTAAATAGAACTCACTCTTAAAGCTTATGACTAAAATTCAAATGCAGTTTTAATCCTTTTGATCATTATTCTGTGGCAAATATTATATTCTCTTTTAAGAATTTATAATATTATCTTTAAATTAAATCTAGCACTGCCTTTACAAATGTTATACACAACACTTAAACTTCCTAGATAGTGGTTCTGGCATATAACCACCTAGACAAATGTTTGGGTCCTTATTTTCTGTAAGTTACTCAGAATATAGATGCATATTTTATCCTTCTAGAATTAATTTATCCAAATTAATTCTTTCCAAATGTATGACTCTTCTTATTTTTGGCTTCCGTAATTTCAATTAATTATTTCCAGAGTTACCTTCAAATACTAGCTGAAACTATAGCAAGTGCATATGTTCTCTGATTTGTCTTTCTGTGTTGGCTGCAATTAACCTGGTTAATGTCAAATACTAAAACTATTTATAATCAATTTCAAGAACAAAACACAATATTTGGCATCAATTATACGGGCAAAATTAATAGTATTAGTAAAAATACTATCACTAAAGTTTGCATATATTGCATGAATGCACAAATGTGAGTGCTCACCAGGTGCCAGACATTGTGCTGTATATGCTGATGCTCACCTAATTTAAATTACAGTTATAATTATCCTGTTGTATCGATGTTGTTTTTTCTCATTTTAAAGTTGAGGAAGTGAGGTCTTATTTTAAGCCTTACTTAGAATGGGTTGACTTAGGAATTTTTCAGTTTCCAATGGTGGGAAAGCAATACACATTCAGTAGAAACTATACTTTGAATTTTGATCTTTTCCCAGTCTAGCAATATGCAGCATCATACTCTATTGTGATACTGGGCAGGGGCTGAGAGCCATAGTTCCCAGATAGCCATGTGATCATCAGGGTAAATAACCGCTACAGTATACTCTGTTGCCAGTGGTTTTGGGATATTGTGTTTTGTGTTTTTGCATCCCATCATGTGTACAAAATGTCCACCTGTGTCTCATGCTTTTCCTGGTGAGAAGAAGAAGAAGGCAATTACTCTTGAGGTGAAACAATGTAATTGCTCAGCACAAAGTGGGCAAGCCAGTAATGGCCATTGCACATGAGTTAGGACTTCCACAATCCACAATCCTGATTATCTTATCTTGTAAGTCAATGCATTTTGACTTAAAATATTTTAATTTAGGATGGGTTTATTGGAATGTAACCCCATCATAATTCGAAAACCTCTGTAATTGAAAACATTAGAATTTAATCTTAGATACGTCTAATTTAGAGCTAGATCGCTTTACCACAAGAATGTGTTCACATCAATGGAAATATTTTCCTTTGATTTTTAATTTTGTTAAAAATAAATAAATCAAAAGTTATTTCTGTACATATCAAGAACTTTCCATGTCTATGTGCCTTGATTAGTTTGACCACTTGCTGAAGAAAATAGCAAATATGTCAGTTAAATAATACCTCCCACAAAATTTCATTTCTTTAAAAAATATATAGAATCTCTTTGGATTGGTTGAGATTGAAAAAATATTTTGAGAAAGTTCCATATTTTCTAAGTCATTTATAATAGTGTCCTGCAATTTTGTTTTCTGCCACAAATTGATCAGGGCCACACTGTAGAAACTCAAGTAACAGTTACCACTCAAAAAAATTAATCCATATTGGCAGGTGATTTTGTTTTGTTTTTTTAACAACTGTAATAAAAATTTTATCAATAGGTTTTAAAAATTACCTCCCTTAAATGCTAAATGTTCAAAAATATCAGTGTTCCACATGCTGATTTATGCTAGCAAAAATGTTGCTGTCCATCTTGATTAACTAGTTTAGAACTGCATTTTGGAAAACATTAGTCACTAGCTACATGTGGCTATTGAGAAATTACAAGGATGGTAATCCAAATAAGGATGTGCTGTAATTGTAAAATACCAGATTTTAACAATTTAGGATGTAAAAACTTAAAATTCCTTACTAATATTTTCATAATTATTACTTACTAAATGATAATATCATAAACATATTGGGTTAACAAAAACATATTAATACAATTTTTACTTTTTTCCTTTACATAGTTAAATGTAACTAATAGAAAATCTAAAACTGTCATATTTCCATTGGACAGCATTTGAGTGTTGAAATTATTGAATAATCTCATATTATGATTCTGAAATAAATGTGTACTTTTTCTTACCTTCTATTTCTAGAATCGCAGATGTAAAAAAATTTTTATGCTTAAAATTTGAATAAGTGGTTTTTAGTTATTGATTAATCTATATGGATCAACAAAAGCTGAAGGCATTTTGGTTTAAAATATAAACTTTTGACAACTTGGTGATTGCTTGTAATTTGTCTACCTCAATGTGTTTGTATGCATATGTACACAATGCACAGCTTAACTGTTCAATTTAGTTAGTTTTTAATATAATACTTAGTTTCATTAAGAAGGAAATATTTCAAGTTGCTCATTGCTGTTCAGAAATGTTAGTCTATCACTAATATAAATATTTTACACATATGGACTACAACACTTTAGATAAACATTTATTACAAATTAATTGAAATGATTTTGGGGGTTTTACTATTAGTCATTGATAGAATAAAATAAACAATGTATTTCTCAAAAACAATCTGAGTACTATCTGGAGGTAGTGACAGTCATGCATTTAGTGGTTTCAATTTCCTTTCAAAATTATTCAGAAAAAAGCACTTATACAATTGCCTAAAAAAACTAAAATTAAAAAAGGAAAAGAAAATATTGGGAAGATCTGCCTATATTAATTCTGTGACTCTCAAATTTTATGAAGCCATAGAATAGATTCATTTGAAAAGCATATTTCTGAGCTGCTTTTAGACTTTAAGTAATAATATCTCAATATTAATATATGGGATGCATTGAAAATTTCAGAAAAATTACAATGAATAAGTGAGATGGAAGTCAACGACGGCTTTAAATACATAAGAAATATAATTGCAACAGATTACTTTAGAAAATATTTTATTTCAGCCTAAACACTTATATGAAAACCCTACAAAACAGACCACATAGGGGAAGCTACCTGTATTACTGAGACAAATATTGTGTATGTTTTTATATGTGCTCTGAAGAGGATCCTTATTGCCTGTCACTGCTTGACTGAGGCTGCTGAAATTCAAATACAAAACCTCACCCTTTGAGAGTGTGAATTACAATACAGGTTGAACTCAAAGCCTCACAGCATGTCTACTGTTAAAGTAAAATGAGGGCTTAGATTAGGAAAGAATGGGACATTGAATGTTAGAATGGTGGAGTGTGAAAAGACCCTGATAAAGCTGGGGAGATGAGGCCCTCAATTTTGATGAGTCTTCTTTGCCAATGGAAGAGACTTTCCGACACCATTGGAAGCAGCCACCTCACCCTCAGTAGTAGTGGCTTCCTCACTCCAAGTGGTAGTGGCCTTTACACCCCCTTTCTGAGGGATTTAATCCTGCAGTGCCTGAGGAAATTATAATGGACTCTCTGTAATCAGTTGCCGTGTAACACAATGTTGATTCTTCTCAGAACTCATCCCACCACCCTTACCTGCTTCTAGATTTATAACCAGACTCCAGTCCCGGCAGGCCCCAAAAAGTGAGGCACAAAGAGTGACCTCTGAGGAAGTATACTACATTTCAGAAAACTTACTTGAATTTTCCAATTGATGCAGACATAAATACAAGGAATATGTGTGGAAATGGATATTAAAGGCGTGGGATAATGGAGGAAGAAATATAAAGTTTGAACAGACCAAATTTATTGATATGGGCTCATTAAGCAGAGATTCCACATTTAACGCTGTGGATCAGAGAATTATAAAGTGCTTTCACAGTTTATTTGGTTGGTTGACTGAAGCATGAACCAAAAGATAGCCTACAGTGAGTGAATTGGAAATTCCCAACCTGCTTCAATTAAATATAGATAAAGCAGTTGAAAAGCTTAGGCATATTGCAGAGTAGGCCTTTATTCATAAAATTAAGACTTAGTTAACATCACTGAGAGTTTCCAGTAGACACATCTTTCACCACTACTGTAAGAAATAGATTTGTGAGAGGAGGCTTGGAATCTTTGAGCAGCTCTGTGTTCACTTTTCTCTGTAGGCCAGACCTTATAGTGGGGACTGCAGTCCCCGAATTGGGAAAACTAAATGCAATGGCAGTAATTAGATCTCTGGGTGGCAGGGATCACATGACAGCACTCAGCTGCTAAAGACAGTGGGGCTATGTTTCTCATAATGGATAGCAGAGTCAAAGCAGTAATCAAAAGAATCTGACTCATAGACCTATGGTGTTGGCTAGTTGATCATGGTGTTGGCTAGTTGATCATGGTGTTGCCAGAAGTGAAATAGACAGGAAGTCTGCTACATTGTTATTTAATCTGCATGAGCAGAAAATACTACTCAAGTGAGAAAAAGTCTAACCTGAATAAAAAAAAAGTCAACCCATTTAATTAATCCCCAGACTTGATCCAATTCACAGACTCAGAACCCCTTGAATAAAAGGGAGACTGTGACTTCTCCAGGAAGGACTCACATACACTGTCAAAAATTTATACTGTTTATCTCCCCCCGGCATTTTTGAAAGGATCCTAAAGACTTACCAGAATGCTATGGTTTGAATGTGTCCCCTCTAAAAATCAGGTTTGGGCAATTCTTAAGAAGTGAGACCTTTAAGATATCACTAGACCATGAAGGCTGCTCTTTTTCTCATTAACGACATTAAGGTTCTTGTAAAAGAGGCTTCACAAAGCATTCGGCTAGTGTGCTCTTCTGCCTTCTACTATGTGAAGTCACAGCAAGAAGCCCCTCAACAGACCAAATGCTGGTGCCTTGATTTTGAACTTCCCAGCGTTCAGAACCATGAGAAAAAGTTTCTGATCTTTATGAATTACCTAGTCTCAGGTATAATACTGTAGCAGCACAAAATTTACTGAGAAAGAAATTGGTACTATAGGAGTAGGACATTCGTAAAACAAATACCTCATTTATGCTGATGTGATTATTATGCATTGTATGCCTGTATCAAGCTATCTTATGCACCCCATAAATATATACATAAATATATATACCTACTATGTACCTACAAAAATGTTTTTAAAAAACATGTGGAAGCAGGTTGGGAATAAAGTAATGGACACAGTCTGTAACAGTATTGAAGTGAAGACTTAGAAAAGTTTGTATTGCTATAAATAAAGTACTAAGGGTGATTCTGTTGAGGGCTTGTATTAGTCCATTCTCATACTGCTAATGAAGATGTACCGAAGACTGGGGAGTTTATCAAGAAAAGAGGATTAATTGACTCATAGTTTCACACAGCTGGGGAGGCCTCAAGAAACTTACAAGCATGGCAGAAGGCACCTCTTTACAAGGTGGCAGGAGAGAGAATCAGTGCTGAGCTAAGGGGGAAAGCTCCTTATAAAACCATCAGATCTCATGAGAACTCACTACCATGAGAACAGCATGAGGGAAGCCGTCGCCATGATTCAATTATCTCCATCTGGTCCTGCTCTTGACATGTGGGGATTATAACAATTCACGGTGAAATCTGGGTGGGGACACAGAGCCAAACGATATAATTCCATCCCTGGCTCCTCCCAAACCTCATATCTTCACTTTTCAAAACAAAATCATGCCCTTCCAACAGTCCCCCAGTGGACTTGTGATGATCAATCTTATGTGTCAACTTGACCACAAGGTGGCAGATATTAGATTCAACATTATTCTGCATGTGTCAGTGAGGGTGTTTCTGGATGAGATCAGCATTAGAATGGTAGACTCAGTAAAACGGGTTGCCTTTCCCAATGTAGGCAGGTTGAATCCAATCTGTTGAAGGCTTGAATGGATCAAATGATTAAGAGAGAAATTAGTTTCTCTGCCTGTCTTTCATCTGAGATTTTCTTCTCCTGCCTTCATACTCAGGCTTGAAGTGGAACTTATGTTACTTGTTTTCCTGGTTCTCAGGAATTCAGACTCAGACTGAAGCTATACCATCAGCTTCCCTTGGTACGTAGCTTGCTGACTGCAGACCTTGGGATTTATCCGATTAGTAACAACATGAGATAATTCCTTATAACAAACTCTCTCTCTCTCTCTCTCTCTCTCTCTCTCTTTTTCATGTAAATGGACTAAACTCTCCAATCAAAAGACCTAGACTGGCTGAATGGATGAAAAAACAAAACCTACTAATCTGTTGCATACAAGAAAAATACTTCACCTATAAAGACACACATAGACTGAAAGTAAAAGGATGGGAAAAACATTCTATGCCAATGGAAAACTGAAAAAAGCAATAGTTGCTATACTTATATCAGACAAAATAGTTTTCAAGACAAAAACTATAAGAAGGGACAAAGCAGATAACTGTACAATTTATACAGTTTATCGTATAGGGGTCAATTCAGCAAGAGAATATAACAATTTTAAATATATATGCATCCAACATTATAGCACCCAGATATCAAAGGAAATATTATTAGAGCTAAAGAGAGAGATAGGCCCGAATACAATCATAGTTGGAGACTTCAACACCCCACTTTTAGGATTGGAGACAGATCTTCCAGACAGAGAATCCACAAAGAAACAAACATTAACAAAGACTTAATCTGCACTATAGACCAAATGGATTTAACAGATATTTACAGAGTATTTTATTGAAGAGCTTCAGAATACACATTCTTTTTCTCAGCACATGGATCATTCTCAAGAATAGACCATATGTTAGGTCAAAAAACAAGTCTTAAAATGTTAAAAAATTGAAATAATATCAAATATCTTCCCTAACTGCAATAGAAAAAAGCTAGAAATTAATAACAGGATGGATGTTTAAAGCTATACAATTACCTGGAAATTAAACAATATTTTCCTGAATGACCAGTGGGTCAATGAAGAAATTAAGAAGAAAATTTGAAATGTTTTAAAACAAATGATAATAAAAACACAACATACCAACTTTTATGGGATACAGCAAAAGCAGTACTCAGAGGGAAGTTTATAGCTATAAGTGCTTACATCAAAACAAAGAAAAAACTTCAAATAAACAATCTAACAATACATCTTAAAGAACTAGAAAAGCAAGAGCAAGTCATACTTAAAATTAGTAGAAGAAAATAATAAAGATCAAAGCAAAAATAAATAAAATTATAATGAAGAAAACAATACAAAAGACTAATGAAAGAAAAAGTTGTTTTTTAAAAAAAGTTAAACAAAACTGACAAATCTTCAGCCAGGCTAATTAAGAAAAAAGAGAGAAGATCCATATAAAATCAGAAATGAAAACAGAGACATTACAACTAATACAACAGAAATTCAAAGAATCATAAGTGGCTATTAAAAGCAACTATATGCCAATAAAGTGGAAAATCTAGAAGATAATACATAAATTCCTAGATACATACAACCTACAAAAATTGAACTGGGAAAAAACCTAAAACTTGAACAGACCAATAACAAGTAATGAGATTAAAGTCATAATAAAAATTCTTCCCTAAATAAATACCCAGGACCTGATGGCTTTACTGCTGGATTATACCAAACACTTAAACAATACCAATTCTACTGAAACTCTTCTGAAAAATAGAAGAGGAGGGAATACTTTCAAATTCATTCTACAAGGTCAGTATTACCCTGATACCCAAACTGGTCAAAGACACATCAAAAAGAAGAAACTACAGCCCAATATATCTGATGAAGATAAATGCAGAAATTCTGAGCAAAATACTAGCAAACTGAATTCAACAATGCATTAGAAATATTATTTATCATGACCAAGTGAAATTTATCACTGGGATGCCAGGATGGTTCAGCATATGCAAATCAATCAATATGATACATCATATCAGCAGAATAAAGGATAAAATTCCTATGATAATTTCAACTGATGTTGAAAAGGCATACCTTCATGATAAAAACCTTCTAAGACAAAACTGACAAATCTTTAGCCAGGCTAAGAAAAAAGAGAGGATGGAAAAAACATACCTCAACACAATAAAAGCCATATATGACAGACCCACAGGTAGTATCATACTGAATGGAGAAATACATAAAGCCATTCCTTTAAGATGTGGCACATGACAAGGAAGCCCACTGTCACCACAGTTACTCAACATAATATTGGAAGTTTTAGCTAGAGCAAGTAGACAAGAGAAAGATATAAAGGACACACAAACTGGAAATGAAGAAATTCAATTATCCTTGTTTTAAGATGATATAATCCTATATTTGAAAAAAAAACCTAAAGACTTCACAGGAAAACTATTAGAACTGATAAACAAATTTAGTAAAGTTCAAGGACACAAAATCAACATACAAAAATAAGTAGAATTTCTTTATTCCAATAATGAACAGTGTAAAAAAGTAATCCCTATACACTATTTACAATAGCCACACATACAATTAAATACCTAGAAATTAAACAAAGAAGTGAAAAATCTCTGTAACAAAAACTATAAAATATTGATGAAAGAAATTAAAGAAGACACCAAACAATAGAAAAATATTACATGTTCATGGATTGAAATAATCCATACTGTTAACATGTCCGTACAACCCCCCAAAATCTACAGGTTCATTGCAATCTGTATGAAAATACCAATGACATTCTTCACAAAAAAAATCTTAAAATTTATATGGAACTACAGATGACCCAAAATATCCACAGCTATCCTAAGCAAAAAGAACAAAATCAGAGGAATCACATTACCTGACTTCAAATTATACTACAGAGCTATAGTAACCAAAACAGCCTGAAACTGGCATAAAAACAGACACAGAGTCTAATGGAACAGAATTGAAAACCAGGAACAAATACACACACCTACAGTAAACTCATTTTAGAAAAAGTTTTCAAGAACATACACTGGGGAAAAGACAGTTTCCTCAATAAACGGTTTTGTGAAAAGTGGATAATCATATGCAGAAGAATGAAACCAGACCCCCATCTATACAAAAATCAAATAAAAGTGGATGAAAGACTTAAATCAAAAACCTCAAACTATAAAACCTACTACAAGAAAACATTGGGCAATATCTCCTGGACATTTTTTCTGGGCAAATATTTATTGAGCAATATCTCACAAGCACAGGCAACCAAAGCAGAAACGGACAAATGAGATCACATCAAGTTAAGCTTCTGCACAGCAAAGGATCCAATAAACAAAGTGAAGAGACAACTCACAGAATGGGAGAAAATATTTGCAAACTACCCATCTGTCATGAGATTAAAAACTAAAATATATAAGAAGCTGAAACAACTCTATAAGAAAAAGTCTAATAATCTGATCAAAAATTGGCAAAAGATTTGAAGATGCATTTCTCAAAAGAAAACATAACATTTGCAAAACAGGCATATAAAAAGGTACTCAGCATCATTGATCATTCTAGAAATACAAGTCAAAACTACTATGGGATATTATCTCACTCCAATTAAAATGGCTTATATTTAAAAGACAGGCAATAACAAATGTTAATGCTAAATTTTAGGTATAAACTTTCTGTTATCTTTTTCATTTTATCTGTAGAATATATAAAGAAATTACTGTCATTTATCATTATTCAAATAACAACCACTGTGGAGAACAGTTTGGAGGTTCCTCAAAAAACTAAAAATTCAGCAACTCCTCTGCTGGGTATATACACAAAAGAAAGAAAATCAGTATATCAAAGAGATATCTGTATTTCTGTGTTTGTTGCAGCACTGTTTACATTAGCTAAGTTTTGGAAGCAACCTAATTGTCCACCAACAGAAGAATGGATAAAGAAAATGTTGTACTTAGGCACTATGGAGTACTCTTCATCCATCAAAAGAATGAGATCCAGGCATTTGCAACAACATGGATGGAACTGGAGATCATTGTGCTATGTAAAATAAGCCAGACACAGAAAGACATCACATGTTCTCACTTATTTGAGGATCTAAAAATCAAAACATTTGAATTCATGGAGATAGAGAGTAGAAGTATGGTTACAAGAGGCTGGGAAGGGTAGTAGGGGTTGTTGGGGGAGGTGGGGATGGTTAACGGGTACAAAAAAAAGTTACAAAGAATGAATCAGCCCTATTATTTAATAGCACAATAGGGTGACCATAGTCAATAATAACTTAATTGTACATTTTAAAATAACTTAATTAGTAGAATTTGATTGTTTTTAACTCTAATGACAAATGCTTGAGGAGATGGATACTCCATTCTCCATGATGTGATTATTTCACATTGCATGCCTGTATCAAAACATTGCATGTACCCCATAAATATATACACATACAATGTAGCAAAAAAAAATTTAAAAAGAAAATATCAAACTCTAATTATTAGATTTATTTTCTAAAACTTGTGTTAGCAATTCTGAAAATAACTTTCTTTTTGTAAATTATAGGACTAAGTAAATAAGTAAATATATTTGGTTAATTGTAGCCAGGTTTTACATTGTTGTACAAGGGGCTTCTCTACCAACACATAAAGAAACAAATTGTAGAATTGGTTCTGCTGAGTGGAATTGGAGTTACCTACCATTGGTTCCTCATGAGTTTATATATATATATATATATATATACACACACACACACACACACACACACATATATAGAAATAATATAAATTGTGCATGTTTGCATAAATAAATGCATACATACAGGTATGTATATTTGTATATAGTGTGACTCAACTGTGTTTTTTGCTTGGGATCTCAGAAGGCTGCAGCTCTTTTCTTGAGACTCAGGGAGCAAAAAAAGAAAAAAGAAACACTTCCAGCTTCATTCAAATTTGTAATAGAAATTTGCTTCTTGTGGCTGTAGGAGTAAAGCCATTCTCCTCTCCTCTCCACTCCTCTCCTCTCTTTTCCTTCTTTTCTTTTCTATTATTTTCTTTCTGACAAATGACTCCCTTTATTTTCAAGGTAACAATGGATGCCAAAAACTTCTCATGATTTGAATCATCCTGATTTCCTCTTCTACATCTCTGTAATTAGAGTGGGAAAAATTCTCTCCTTTTAAGGACTCATCTTAAGATAGATGCAGTGAACTGAGATTGTGCCATTGCACTCCAGTCTGGACAACAGAGCGAGACTCCATTTAAAAAAAAATGACTTTACCTTTTATTAACCATTTATCAATAGTAATTAGCACAATAATTCTACTTCTAAGAATTACCCTTTAGAAATAAACGGAGCTAGAGATAAAAGCTTTATTTTTAGAATATTTTTCTCAGTGTTAATTTTAAAAGAAAAATTAGAAACAACCTAAAACTACAAAATTCAAAAATAGGTAAAAAGTGAAACAAACTATAGTATCTATTTTAAAAAAAGAAAGTTAGTCATAATATATCAGTCAATAGAAAATGAGAAATTTTTGTGCTGGGTTTTTTTGTTAATTTATGTAAGAGTTGAGTTGGGTGTAATGTTGGCTGTACCTGTAGATGCCAGACGTTCCAATTTTCTCTAGTGAGTTTTTTATTCCTATTGTCTTTACATTTACCTAAAAACTACTTATTAAATATAGTCTGCACAGTACTGCTTTCTCAGCTAAAATCTCCTGTTGATATACTAAGGATTTATTGATGTACCAGTAAAGTGTGGGGGAAGTAATGCATTTTATAATGTTACGATTAATTCTCCAGCTTATAGTGTTTGTTTCCCCTTGATATGTTCTTTACAAGTTTCTTTCTTACCTATTCCCACACTTAGATGAGACAGGAAGGCTAAAAAGACTAGAGTTGAGTAAGTGCCCTTAACCCGTGTGTTTGTTATAAGGCTCTGGTAAACTCCTTTCCCCTGGAGTGTAGGCATTTGATATGGAAATACAGATAGCTTTTACTTCTACCTTTCAAAATTGGACGTATTTTATACATTGTCTTTCATATTATACTAGTTATTTCCACCAGTGCAACGTTGAATAAAAGAGGTAAGGTCAAATATCTTTACCTTGTTCCTGGTCCTAGAAGAGGGAGGAAGCATTCAATTTTTACTATTAATTATGATGTCAGCTATACCTTATTGTATGTATCTATTTTAAAATTAAGAAACTTTTCATCTCCTTTTAGGTTTTGAGATGCTTTAACAAGAATAGATGCTGGATTATTCTTCAATTTTTGTATGTGTGTATATTCAATGTATTATGTGATGTTTCTGCTTGGTTTATTTATATGGTAAAAAATTTTGAAAGATTTTTGAATGTTAAACAAATCTTGTATTTTTTGTGAAATCATTTTTTTTTTTTTTTTTGAAACGGAGTTTCGTTCTGTTGCCCAGGCTGGAGTGCAGTGGTGTGATCTCAGCTCACTGCAAGCTCCACCTCCCGGGTTCACGCCATTCTCCTGCCTCAACCTCCTGAGTACTTGGGACTACAGGTGCCTGTCACCACGCCCAGCTAAATTTTTGTATTTTTAGTAGAGACAGGGTTTCACTGTGTTAGCCAGGATGGTCTCGATGTCCTGACCTCATGATCTGCCCGCCTCGGCCTCCCAAAGTGCTGGGATTACAGGCGTGAGCCACCGTGCCCGGCCATGAAATCATTCTTGACCATGATGTATTATCATCATATTATTATTTAACATTGTGTTACAGTCAATTTTCTAAAATATATTTTAGAATCATTTCATGTATTTATGAGAAATATTGGTCTGTAGTTTGCTTCTCTTTGTTATCTATCTATCTATCATCTATCTATCTATCTATCTATCTATCTATCTATCTATCTATCTGGTTTTGGTGTTGTAGTAATGCTGGTTAATAGAATGAGTTGGGAAGTGTTCCCTTCTTTTCAATTTTTTTGAAAAATTTTTAAAATTTTACTTTTAAGTTCGGGGTACAAGTGCAGGAGTGTTACATAGGTAAACCTGTGTCATGGGGGTTTGTTATGCAGATTATTTTATCACCCAGGCAATAAGCATACTACCCAATAGGTAGTTTTTTGATCCTCAACTTCCTCCTACTCTTCACCCTCAAGTAGACCCCGATGTCCAAAAAATCTAAAAGCAGATGAAAAGTTACCTTCCTTGTGTCCATACATACTCGTTGATTAGATTCCACTTACAAGTGAGAACATGCAGTATTCGATTTTCTGTTCCTGTGTTAGTTTGTTAAGAATAATGGTGTCCAGCTCCATCCATGTTCCTGCAAAAGAAATGATCTTACTCTTGCTAATGGTTGCATAGTATTCATTGGTGTATATGTATCACATTTTCTTTATCCCTTTGATCACTGATGAACATTTAGGTTGATTCCATATCTTTGCTATTGTGAATAGTGCTGTGATAAACACATGTGAACATGTGTTCGGTATTATTTATTATTAAGTTTTGGTAGAGTTTCTCATTTAAAGCACTTGGGGCTGAAAATTTGTTTTAGGAAGATCACAGTCTATCACATTTACTTAATGTACATGCATCTATTCATTTTATTCGTTTTTTTGTATGAGCTCAAACAATTTGTGTCTTTCAAGGAAGTTGGCTCTTTAATGTTATTTGCTAAATTTTAGGTATAAACTTTCTATTATCTTTTTCATTTTATCTGTAGAATATATAAAAAAATTACTGTCATTTATCATTATTCAAATTGGTAATTTTTGTCTTTGTTTTTCTTTGTTTTCCTCCCTGCTATTTTACTGATATCCTCTCTGATGTGTATTATTTCCTATGTTCTGTTTACTTTGGCTTTAACTTGCTTTTCCTTTTCCATTTTCTTTTTTATGATATAGTTTTGCACTGTATAACAACATATTGGTCAATTATGGACCACATATACAATAGTGGTACCAAAATATTATGTATAATGGAGCTAAAAATTTTCTATCACCTTGTGATGTCATAGCCATCATAACGTTATAGTGAAATTGCTTTAGTTTTAAAAATAAATTTAGTGGAGCCTAAGAGTACAATGTCTATAATATCTACCGTAGTATAGAGTGATGTGCTAGGCCTTCACATTCACTCACCACTCATTCTCTGACTAAGCCAGAGCAACTTTCTGTGAGTTCCATTCAGGGTAAGTGCCCTACAAAGGTGTACCATTTTTAATCTTTTATACCATAATTTAGTGTACTGTTTCTATGTTTAGATATGTTTAGCTAGACAAATACCATTGTGTTCCAGTTACCTACAGTATTCAGTACTGTCACATGCTGTACAGATTTGTAGCCTAGAGAAAATGAGCTATGCTGTATATCCTAGGTATATAGTAGGTTTGTGTGAGTATATTCTATGAGGTTTGCGCAAGGACAAAATCACTTATATATGTTAGTCTTTCCAATACCATGTAATTCTGTAAGACTTTTCATACTTACACCACTGTCCAGATTCTTCAACAGTTTGACTTTCTGTGCTATAAGTGAACATAAATATTTTTTTCCTTATCACTGTTACTCATAGAGAAATCTGCAGGCCTTTTACATATTCAACAATATCATTACATCACAGAGCAAATAATAAGCAACAAACATAGTAAGTAACACATGTAGGTTTGGTCCCATCTGAAGCATAGTGGGGAACCGGCTGTTAGCACATCTGGCCTGTACACATGCAATTTTATGATCATTGGTGGGAATGCTTGAAAAAGATATGTTGCAGCTGAAGTGGGCTGGAAAAGTCTTTTCCCTCAGAGATGCTAAATTACCTATGTGTTATGCATCTGAATTTTTACTGCAACCTGTCACATGAGGGCAAGTGTGAAATTTTCCACTTGTGGCATCATGTCAGTGCCCAATTTTAGATTTTGGAGAATTTTTGGTTTTAGATTTTTAGATTAGGGATGCACGACATGCAAAAGAAAACATAGGAAAAAACTTCTTCACATTGGTCTTGGCGATGATATTTTGGATATGAACTTAAAAGTACAAGCAACAAAAGCAAATGTAGAAAAATGGGATTGCATCAAACTAAATACTTCTGAAAAGCCTGGTTAAAACTCAACTGAGTGAGGTGAAAAAACAGCCTATGAAATGGAAGAAAATGTTTACAAACCAAATCTTATCCTTTAGATAAGGAGTTAATATTTCAAATAAGGTATTAAAACACTTAATAGCAAGAAAAAAATACCTGATAAACCATGGACTGAATGTGTGAATATACATTTCTCCAAAGATGACGGGCATATGGTGAGCAGATATACGAGATGTTGAATAGAATCTCAGGGAAATACAAAGTAAAACCATGATGAGACATCACATCACACTTCGTCGAATGGCTATTCGGAGATACAAAACCTAACAAGTATTGGCAAGGAAGTAGAGAAAATATATTTCCTATATACTGTTGTTGGGAATGTAAAATGGGGTATTTGTGTTGGAAAATAGTGTGAAGGTTTCTCAAAAAATTTAAAATAGAGCTAATTTATAAAGCAGCAATTCCACTTTTGTGTATATATCCAAAGAAAATGAAGTCACATGTTGAAAATATATCTGCATTCCAGTTTTTATTGCGGTATTATTTATAATAGCCAAAATATGAAATCAAACTATCTGTCAAAGATAAGTATATATATATATATATATATATATACACAGACACACATATATATATACACATATATATACAAATGCACAATGAAATACTATTCAGCCTTAAAAATGAAAAAAAAATCTTTCATTTGCAACAATATGAATAAATGTGGAGGACATTATGTCAAGTACAATAAGCCAGGCACAGAAAGACAGATACTGTATGATCCCACTGATATGTGGAATTCAAAAATATTGAACTCACAGAAGCAGCTTAGTGGTTACCAGGGACTGGGGATGGGGTCAGGAGATGATGGCAAAAGGGTACAAAGTTTCAGCAAGAGAGAAGGAATAACTTCTGAAGTTCTATAGTACAGCCTGGTGACTATAGTTAATAATAATGTATTGTGTACTTGAAAATCGCTAAAAGGCTAGATTTTAAATGTTCCCAGTATAAAACACAATGAATATGACAGTGTATAGTTACGTTAATTAGCTTGATTTAATATTTCACAATGTATGTATGTCAAAATATCACACCAGACACCATAAATATATACAATATTTGTTGAATAGAAAATAAATTAAAATTATATATTTTAATTCATGTGTGGAATGTGTCCTAAGGATGCACTCAGAAATATATGTATCATATAAGAATGCAATAATATTTGATCATCATTGCTTATAGTTGCTGAAAGGCAGGAAAAAGGCTAAATATCTCATAATGGGAAGATTATTAATCAATCTTGGCAAATGCATATGGTAAGATACAATGCACCTATTTTTAAAAGTGCATAATTTTAGCTTTTGTTTAATTCTGAAATGGAAATATATCCAAAATAAGCTTTTAGGCAAAAATAAAAGTTATAAAAACAATTGGTAGCACAAATAGTGTGAATTATATAAAGAAACTATTAGGGCTAATAATTTAAAATGTCTGTGGATCATAATCATGATGAATGATGCTGGCAATCTTGATACTATGTTATAAACACTAGTTTTAATTATTGATGGTGATGTTTTTCAGGAAGATTATAGATAAAATGGTGAATGGATTATCCCATATTCTAAATTCAATAAAAACTATGTACTCCAGGCCGGGCGTGGTGGCTCACGCCTGTAATCCCAGCACTTTGGGAGGCCGAGGCAGGCGGATCACGAGGTCAGGAGATCGAGACTATCCTGGCTAACATGGTGAAACCCCGTCTCTACTAAAAATACAAAAAAAAAAATTAGCCGGGCGAGGTGGCGGGCGCCTGTAGTCCCAGCTACGCGGGAGGCTGAGGCAGGAGAATGGCGTGAACCCTGGGGGGCGGAGCCTGCAGTGAGCCGAGATCATGCTACTGCACTCCAGCCTGGGTGAAAGAGCAAGACTCCGTCCCCAAAAAAAAAAAAAAAAAAAAAAAACAAAACTATGTACTCCAAATAAAGCATTTTATTATCATATCAATGAATTGTAGGTTTGTCTGAACTGAAAAATAAATGGACAGTGACAATTGCTACTCACAGGTTACCAGAACATGTTTCAATCTAATTGAGACACTTTAATGAATGCAATAAAATTTTCAGCTATGACTTTATTTATCAATTATTCCAAAAATGTACATTTTCCCTAATTATTGGTAGTAGCAAATAAGCCAGATAGCTAGAAATGCTTCTTGGAAAATAAATACATTTAAATTTTCCCAACCTTGAATTTACAAATAATTGAAACAGGATGGCTAATAGTGATTAGCCCTTAGATATGCATATTTTTTCTGTAGTCTTAACATTTATATCTTCATATACCTCAAAAAGCTACTTTAATGCATGCATTAGTCTATTCTCATGCTTCTATAAAGAAATACCCAAGACTGGGTAATTTATAAAGGAAATAGGTTTAACTGACTCAGTTCTGCATTGCAGGGGAGGCCTCAGGAAACTTACCATCATGACAGAAGGCAAAGTAGAAGCAAGTACCTTCTTCCCAAGGCGGCAGGAGAGAGCACAGTGTGCAGGGGAACCTACCATTTATAAAACCATCAGATCTCATGAGAACTCACTCACTATCATGAGAACAGCATGGGGGAAACTGCTCCCATGATCCAATAACCTCCTACCAGGTCCCTTCCTTGACAGGTGGGGATTACAATTTGAGATGAGATTTGGGTGGGGACACAGAGCCAAACCATATAATTGTTCCCGTGGCCCCTCCCTAATCTCATGTTCTTTTTATATTTGAAAACCAATTATGCCTTTCCAATAGTCCCCCAAAGTCTTAATTCATTCCAGCATTAACTCAGAAGTCCAAGTCCGAAGTCTCATTTTAGACAAGGCAAATCTCTTCAACCTACACACCTGTAAAATCAAAAGCAAGTTAGTTACTTCCAAGATACAATGAAGGTACACTCATTGGGTAAACGTTAGCAGTTCAAATGGGAGAAATTGGCCAAAACAAAGCAAAGGGGCTACAGACCCCGTGCAAGTCCAAAACCTGGCCAGGCAGTCATTAAATTTTAAAGCTCCAAAATCTACTTTGACTCCATGTCTTATATCCAGGGCAGGCTGATGCAAGGGGTGGGCTCCCAAGGCCTTGGGCAGCTCTGCTTCTGTGGCTCTGCAGGGTTCAGCACTTGCAGCTGGTTTCATAGGCTGGTATTGAGTACCTGTGGCTTTTCCAGGGCACAGTGCAAGCTGTCAGTGGATCTATATTTCTGGGGTCTGGAGGACAGTGGACCTCTTGTCACAGCTCCACTAGGCAGTGCCCCAGTGGGGATTCTGTGTGGGTGCTCCAACCCCACATTTCTTTTCTGCATTGCCCTAGCAGAGTTTCTCCCTGATGGCTCTATCCCTGAAGCAGACTTCTGCCTGGACATCCAGGCATTTCCATACATCCTCTGAAATCTAGGCAGAGATTCCCAAAGCTCAACTCTTTACTTCTGTGTACCCACAGGCCCAACACCCCTTAGAAGCTGCCAATGCTTGGGGCTTGCACCCTCTGAAGCAATGGCCTGAGCTGCATGTGGGCCCCTTTTAGCCAAAGCTAAAGCTGGAGGAGCTCGGACGCAGGGCAGTCCCGAGGCTGCACAGAGCAGCTGGGCCCTGGGTCAGCCTCAGAAAACCATTTTTCCCTCCGAGGCTTTGGGCCTGTAATGGGAGGGGCTGCCATGAAGATCTCTGACATGCCCTGGAGACATTTTTCCCATTGTCTTGGCTATTAACATTTGGCTCCTTGTTACTTATACAAATATCTGCAGCTGGTTTGAATTCCTCCCCAGAAAATGGGTTTTCCTTTTCTACCACATGATTAGGCTGCAAATTTTCCAAACTTTCACACTCTGCTTCCTCTTTAAACATAAGTTCCAATTTCAAACCATCTCTTCATGAGCATATATAACTGAACATTTTCAGAAACAACCAGGTCACCTCTTTTTTTTTTTGAGACGGAGTCTTGGTCTGTCGCCCAGGCTGGAGTGCAGTGGCCCCATCTTGGCTCACTGCAAGCTCCGCCTCCCAGGTTCATGCCATTCTCCCAGGTCACCTCTTGGAAGCTTTGCTGCTTAGAAATTTCTTCTGGAAGATACCCTAAATTATCTCTCTCGAGTTCAAAGTTCCACAGATCTCTAGGCCAGGGCCAAAATGCCTTCAGTCTCTCTGCTAAAGGACAGCAAAAGTGACCTTCCCTCCAGTTCCCAACAAGTTTCTCATCTCCATCTGAGACCACATTAGCCTGGACTTCATTGTCCATATCACTATCAGCATTTGGGTCAAAACCAACAAGTCTCTAGCAAGTTCCAAACTTTCTCACATCTCCCTGTCTTCTTCTGAGCCCTCCAAACTGTGCCAACCTCTGCCTGTTACCCAGTTTCAAAGTCACTTCCACATTTTCAGGTTATCTTTATAGCAGTGCCCCATTCTAAGTACCAGAGAAATACTAGAGACTAGGCAATTTATAAAATAAAGGGGTTTAATTGATTCACAGTTCCACATGGCTGTAGTGGCCTCAGGAAACTTACAATAATGGCAGAAGGTGAAGGAGAAGCAAGTACCTTCTTCCCAAAGTGGCAGGAGAGTGAGAGAGTGCAGGGAAAATTGCCATTTATAAAACCATCGGATCTCATGAAAACTCACTCACTATCATGAGAACAGCATGAAGGAAACTGCCCCCATGATCCAATCACCTCCCACCAGGTGTCTCCCTCGACACATGCGGATTACAATTTGAGATGAGATTTGGGTGGGGACACACAACCAAACCGTATCAATGCATCATTATATATGACACTGTTGACTTTTAAAATGATAGAAATTCAACATTATCTCAATTATTGGGTTAGAATGCTATCAGTAGGGTATTTTTAAATGACAACTTAAAATACAACTAGATAAAAAGTAAAACTTCAACAAAACAAGCAAATAATAAAACAAAACCCAGCTCTAGCCAAATACATTTCTTCATTTTTTAATCTGTAGTATTTTTCTGATTTTTATGCAAGAAATGCTAATGGTTTCATGTATTGACAGAAAAATATGTCTTAGAACGATTTATGATAGAATAGAATAAATTACAAATTATTTTGACTAAATTTAATACTTCAAGTCATTTTAATATAATGGCTTGTGGGGAACAAACACATAATGTCATTTTACAGTTTATCGCATTATTTAGACTTTTATGGCATTTAATTGATTCAAAAAAATTGCAGAAATAACTTCTTTACATTATGTTGTAGTTTACTGAGGCTAGAAATACATAACATAAAAAATTTGAAAAGTATATAATTAAAGTGAACAGAAGGCCCTTTCCAGTAAAAACAACTGGAAATGCAAATCAACTGAAATTTGGGAATAATTGTAGCAGATGGTATAGCCTTTGTACCACTTAGATAATGGCTGCATTCAGTCTTCCTATTGAGGTTAGTTGAACATGTTGTTTTTCATGTATGCATTTAAATAGAAATACAAAAGAAGAGCAAAATGTACTTTTGTGTCACATTAGTAAATAAGGCATTCACCTGTGAAAGTTTCTAGCTGTCCTTATCTCACATCTAATGTGCAGAGTGAATAAGCTGCCCAGTGTCATAAAATTAGGCCTCTTTTAAATGAATCTTCTACTTGAAAGACAATACAATTGTGTGAGGTCATTCCCAGGAATATAAATGGGGCAAAAATGTGCCAAAGCAATTATTAATATATACTCAATTCTCATATTAAAAATGAATGTCATCTGGTACTTTATCAAAGTAGTATTCTATTTAAAAATTTACTGAGAAAGAATCTAACATCGTCTGTAACATCATATATTATTGAATAATTTCTTCTTGCATGTTCATGCTAATGTCAATTCATACACCTGAAAATGAAGTCCAATATAATATTAAAGATAAAAAAGGTTAAACAAACTTTTGCTGTTCAGAAACAGAAAAGCAACTTTGAGATTTGAAATACATGAAGACAAAATGCCATTAATTCATTTAACAAATATTTGAAAATTTAAATCCGGTTTGTGTAATCAGTCTTATGCAAGAACTAGAGAAGTGATATATGTGTGATTAAAAAAAACTAGATTTGAAAAGCAAAGTTAAAAAAGAAAAACATTTCAAGGACACAACACCCATTGCTCTTATATTACTATTAAAATCTGTAGCTGAAAGGCAACGCTAATGATTGCCTATAGTTGCTGCTGGCCAGTATAGCCAGATGTATTCTGCATTTTCAGAAACAAAATAACAAAGCCAGTTCTTTTATTATAAACAATAGATTTTGACATTAGGTTACAAGTTCAGATTACAGGTCAGCAAGTATGACCATATTTGTTCGGAAGACAGCTAGAAATAATGTTTAAAATAATAAAGAAAGCATTCAGTAAAGGGTTTTGAGCAGTGGTCATTGACCTCTAATAAAAGGGGTTCACAGTTTGCAATGGTACATAACTGTAAGGTTAATAGTCCAGTGAAAAATAAAAACATTTTTAGAAAAAAATTAAAATATATTTAACAAACCATTTTTATTTATTATAAAAGATAATGCCAGAGTTACTAACTCATATTGATTTTCATGTATGAGAAAACTGGTGAGAATATTTAGTGGTTAATTTTTACATCTATGGAATAATAAATGGGTAGAAATGAGCTAAAGGAAGTGTGTTTTCAGACTACAGAAGTGCCATGGACTTAATGACTCTAAATAAGAGAGAGGAGTTGGTGGATAAACAGCTTTGGTGGTATGATTATGGGGCATGTTCAGCATTGTTTCTCATTGTGTCTCCAGAAGAACTGAGTGTCTCAGATTGGTAACACGTTATTTATCCTACTCTTTATAAGCTTTCTGCCTCCTGAACCTCAAATCCCCATTTATTCAGCGTGTCTTTTTGGATCACCTAGTCTGAAGCTACTTACAAACCAATTCTTTTCTGAGATACTTTGAGGAGAGCCAAAACAAAGAAAACTCTTTAGAAATAATTTCCCAAGGTCACTTCTGCTTATGGCAGAGAGAACCACACTCCCCAGAAATAAATTGAAACAAAAATTTGGCCACAGTTATCATCACAAGAGCATTGATTGCCTCAACTTTTATAAAGCATCACTTCTTTTTATTGTCTTATTTCTCCTATATCCCACTGTCTCTCCTTTGTATCCTCTTCTTATTAACCTAATTGATATCTCACCTTTTTATTTCAACATTAGTCTCAGGATCTCTGGTCCTGGTTCCCTGGGCTCTGAAGAGTTTATGAAAATTTTCCATTGCCTGGAGGACTTAGTTATAAAGTTTAGTATTTCATAAATTGCTAGATGATTATTTTCAGTATATATTCTATGAAATTTTTATAATAAGGATTATGCAAAAATCACCTGCTGTGGCTAAGTTTTAACTGCCGAGATCAAAAATGGTAAATTTATCGATAGCAAAATTTCTAAGAATTGTTAATAATATAATTTGAATTACAAAACCTTAAAATGAGCATAGATTTGGCAGTGTTTAACAATTATGCTTTACTCTAACTCCTATTTGCATACCACCTAATTAGTGTAAAACTAAAATGATCTGGAAAAGCACAGATAAAAATGCATTCTAATGGGAAACATTATCTCTCTCTCTCTCTCTCTGTCATTGATCTAAATGCATTCTATGGTTTGAATGCATACCCCAAATGTCATGTGTTGCAAACTTAATCCCCATTATGACAGTATTAAGAAGTTGGGCCTTTAAGAGGTAATTCAGTCATGAGAGATCTGCTCTTATAAATGCACTAATGCTGCTATCTTAGGAGTGGGTTAGTTATCATGGGAGTGGGCTCCTAATGAAAGGATAAATTTATTTCTGTCTTGCACATTCAACTCTGCATGCTATTTTCCTCCATGGGATGACCCTCATTGGACTGCAGCCCATGCCTTTGGAATTTCTAGTCTCCAAAACCATGGGCCAAATAAACTTCTATTTTTTACAGATCACCAGTATGTGAGATTCTAATATAGAAGCAGAAAGTGGACCAGACAGAGAATTGGTACCAAGAAGTGGGGCTGTTGCTACATCAAATACCTGAAAAAGTGGAAGTGTTTTTGAAGCTGGGTAATGGGTAGAGGCTGAAAGAATTTTGAGGAGCAGGCTAGGAAAAGCTTGTATTGCAATGAACAGAACATTAAGGATGATTCTGGGGAGGGCTCACAAGAGAACCTCAGAACTGGTAAAAGCCGAAATCTACTTCAGAATTACTTGAGTGGTTGTGACCAGAATGTAAGTAGAAATATAGATGGTAAAGGCAATTCTCATCAAGTCTCAAATGGAAAGGAGGAACAAAGTATTGGAAATTAAAGGTCATCCTTGTTATTCAGTAGAAATGACCTTGGATGAATTGTGTCCATGCCTGAGAACTTTATGAAAGGTAGACCTTAAGATTGATGAACTAGGATATCTGGCAGAAGAAATATCTAAACAGCAACAATTTAGGCTGCCTCATCGCTACTTTTAATCATATACAGGGAGATCTAAAAAAATGAGTCAAAAATAAAATTTATAATTAAAAGGGAAACAAAATGAAAATATTTAGACATTTTGCAGCCTGTCAATGCAAAGAATGAGTAAACCTATTCAGGAGTGAATAATAAGTGTGCAGCCAAGCAACCATTTACTATAGAGATTATAATAAATAGTAAGGAGCCGGCTGGGCGTCGTGGCTCACGCCTGTAATCCCAGCACTTTGGGAGGCCGAGGTGGGTGGATCACGAGGTCAGGACAACGAGACCATCCTGGCTAACATGGTGAAACCCCTTCTCTACTAAAAATACAAAAAATTAGCCAGGCGTGGTAGTGGGTGCCTGTAGTCCCAGCTACTCAGGAGGCTGAGGCAGGAGAATGGCGTGAACCTGGGAGGCGGAGCTTGCAGTGAGCAGAGACTGCGTCACCGCACTCCAGCCTGAGCAACACAACGAGACTCCGTCTCAAAAAAAAAAAAAAAAAAAAAAAAAAAAAAAAAAACAAATAAATAGAAAGGAGCCATGTAGTATTTATCAAGACAATGGGAGAAAGATCCCAGAAGCATTTCAAATATCTTCAAAACTGTCCTTCCCAGCACAGACCCAGAGCTCTAGGAGAGAAGAATGGTTTGGGAGGACCTTCAGACCATCGAAGGCCTGGGGCACCTTCCCTGAACTCACTACCCAGATCTGCCTCAGGTCTCTGATCCCTGCATGCCACTGAGTACTCTTCAACTTCTCTACCTGCAGCTCAAGAGAGCACTGGGGCCACGCTGGCTGCTGCTTGGTAAGATACAGGCTTTAATCATTGATAGCATCCATATTGCATTAAGTCTGCAGGCTTGCAGAATGTAAGAACTGTGGGGATATAGTTACCTCCCCCTAGAATTTAAAGGATGTACAGGATAGCCAGAGGTCCAAGACACAATCCTGCTATAGCAGTGGAGTCACCACAGTCTCCACCAGGACATTACCTAATGAAGCAGTGGAAGTGGGGCTACTCCCAAGACCACAGAACTGTAAGGTCACCAGTGTGCAGCTCCATCCTGGAAAAGCTGCAGGCATGAGCCTCCAACTTGAAAGAGATGAAGCATAGGCTGAGCCCATCAAAGCAAAGGAGGGAGGGCTGCCTGAAGTCTTGGGAGCCCAACCTCTACTCCAGTGTATGCAGGAAGCAGAACATGTAGTCCACAGAGATTATTTTCCAGCTTTAAGACTTAATGTGATTTCTTCTGTTTGGTTTTAGAATTTCTTGGTACCAGTTATCCATTTTTCTTGTCTATTCCCCCCTTTTATATAAGGAATGTCTATTTCATGCATGTTCCAACGTTGTACTTTGAAAAGAAATAACTAATTTTGATTTCACAGGCTCACAGGTGGAAGATTTTGGCTTGGGATGAAACATGTTTTGAGTATCACCCATTTCTAATTTAGATAAGACTCTTAACTTTTGACTTCTGAGTTAATGGTGGAATGAGTCAAAACTTTTGGGATTATTGATATGAAATACATTTATTTTGCAATGTGAGAAGAATGAAAATTTTGGATGACAGGGGTGGAATGCTATGGTTTGAATGTGACCCCCAAATTTTATGGGTTGGAAATTTCATCCTCATTGTAATGGTATTAAGAGGTTGAGCCTTTAATAAGTGATTAGGTTATGAGGGTTCTGCTCTGATGAATGGATTAATGCTGTTATCATGGGAATGGACTTCTAATAAAAAGATAAGTTGGCCCCATTTTTTTTCATTGTCTCACATGCTCACTTCTGCCTTCCATCTTTGACCAGAAGATGACCCTATGACCTCTAACCAGATGCCAGCATTATACTCTTGGACTTCCAGTCTCCAATACCTTGAGCTATATATAGAGCTGGCGGCACCCAAGCTCTCTTTCTATATAGCTCCAGCTGGAGGCTAGAATATACATATAGAGAGAGATATAAATATACATCTCTCTATATATTTTATATATGAATATATATTGCACTTCAGCATATGACTTCAAGTTTGAACTATGTGTCAGAATTATTCTGACTCCCGCTTGAGCTTTGGATAAATAAATATATATATATAAATATTATATATATATATCCTTTCTCTTTCACAATCCTCCACATTAAAAAATAAAAGTTTAACTGTGATGAATATATTATAAACACATTTTAAGTGCATATCTTTATCCTACAATGAAAAATGACTTCTGAAATAAACTAATCTTATACCTCAAATTTTGTTGTAATTTGCCCAATTTGTGGAGATTTTCCAAGTAATTCAATGGAAATTAAACAGTTTTTCTTTGTGAGACTGTTATTAGCCAACTATAACACTAATGATTTTTTCAATATTTTGGTTGAACTATTGGTAACATAAGGTCAAGCTCTGACACCACTCTTTTTTATCAATGATTTCCAACTAAGTGGAGAAGTTTTGTTGCGTGGATATTTCTTTTACACTGTATAACTGTTATGTTTGATAGGTCTACCTGTGAAGTGCCGGGTTTTTATTAGGGGACATGCTAAATATTTGTTAATTAAATTTTATAGTTAGAAAGTACTTTTATCATATATACCATTTTAACTTAGAAAACCTGACATTTTGGCAAATACATGAGGTAATAAAATAAAACTTTCAATGTTACTCTTTACTTGAGGACCCTTCCATTCTTCCTCTCTGGGCTCACGTGATTAGAAAATGACATTGCAAATTGTGCTTTTGTTCATATTTTGGAATTTTGAGTATTACTGTAATGGTTGACATATCTGTATGGGAAAATATATGTCCTCCTATAAGTTTGACTTTCAAACTTGACAATTTATCTTTAATGAAATTATCAAAATGTGTGTTATGAAGAACTAGAGAAATCGATGAACAAGTATTCTCCTTTGAGCTTAAGGAGTAGAGTTTAGTTGAAAACATACACTGTAAAATGTATAAGTACAATCGAGAGTGGTAAACCAATATAGGATAAAGGTGAGCAAAGAATGTGGAAGACAAAACAATAGAACTGAAACAAAATGGAACTAAACTTCTGTGAAAGAACATGAAAAAGTCACACTAAGATGAATTTGTATATGGATGTCTAGAAGATAGGTGAGCTGAAAAACTATTTGCAAAGTGGAACATTAAAGTCTGAACTATGGGGCACAAGACATTTTGAAAAATATGTATACATTTTATTTTAAAAGGGGCATAATTAATATGACTATAATAGCAATGTAACTTTTTTTGTACCACTATTCAGATTAAAAAACAGAAAGCTAGATTCTGATGGCATGATTGTTTACATAATAGAAATATGGTAGGTGTGATAGTTTCTCATAAGAAGCCCCTTTCTTTTCCTGTAAAAGGAAAACACTCTGAAACATTGAGAGATGCTTTGGAAGGATCAGAGAGAGAAAGAGATTGATTTTATGTCATGAAAAGCAATATGCTATAGTGGGCAATTTTTTCTTTACCCTAAAAAATTTGAGTGTACATACATCCTATAATTATTTCAGAAGGTAGAAACAGTCTCGTTAAAGCAATGATCTTATTCAAAATAGTAGAGAAGGAGATTAAGTGCCACCCTAAAAGGCTCATAATCAGTTAAAATTCCTTGTCTCCTAGCAAATATGTTGAAAGAAATACCTTGAAATCTCAAAGCACAGAGTATTCATCAGTGTTCTTCAGAGAAACAGAACCAATAGAGAGGGATTTGTTATAAGGTACTATCTCACACAATTATACAGGCTGAGAAATCTCGTGATATGCTGTTTGCAAGCTGTAGACCCAGGAAAGCCAGTGGCATAGCTCAAAGGCCTGAGAGCTGGAGGGCCAATGATGTAGATTCCAGGACTAATCTGAAGGCTTAGGAACCAGTAGCACTGAAGGTGGCAGATTGATGTCCTAGCTCAAGCAGTCTGGCAGAGGGAAGGATAATCCAAGCTTCATCTACTTTTTTGTTCTATTCAGGTGCTCAATGGATTGGATGATGCCCACACATATTTGGAAGGGCCTTATATTTCATTTAGTTCATCAATTCAAATGCTAATCACTTTCCAGAAACACTCTTATAAACACGAAAATAGTCTTTAACCACATATCTGAACATTCATGGCCATGTCAAGTTGACACATAAAATTAACTATCAGAAGTCTACCAGTTGTCAACTTGGTACCCATATCCATCTCAAATAAAGACAATAGCAATATCATTATTCTGCCTAACATAATGCAAGTATCCTGAATACATTGAAAAATGCACTAACCTCTTCTGCAGAAGAGGAGGTAAAATCTTTGAGTGACGTTTACTTTTCCTGATATTCCTTAGCTTAAATGCTATGATGCAAAATTAACAACACTAAGAAACTTTTACATAAAGTTTATTCATCTTATGTTACTTGATAAGACAAAAGAGAGAGAAGAAAACAAATATATTTGCTGTGTATATGCACATGAACATACACACACACAAATTCATTCTTAAAAACCTAAGAAAATACTCATGACAATATAACCCCTCAATTCTCTAACTGGCCCCATGGTCATATCTGGTATTTATAACTACTTTCTTCCACTACCCATTCTGTATTTCCTTTGCCTTCAGCAAGTACATCAGCTGGTCATGGTTGTTTACCTGGTGAGGTTAACCAAACCTTCCTTGCTGACAGGTCTGCATTATGAGCAGTCCTGCCTGGATTAGGTTGTTCTAACATTCTACAGATATTCATCATAGGGTATGGTAACACTAAGACACCCTAAGGGATTTTCTGTATTTCAGGCATACTCTTTATTATCCCCATTGTGGAGTAGTAGTCAAATTTCACTTTGGTAATCAAAATCAATTACCCCACCTAGCACAGTAACTTTCTTTCCCTGTTGATTCAGAGGCATGTGTAGTCATAAGTGGCTGAGTGACAGTCTTAACTTTCATTCTAATGAAATGATTATTGTGTCTCCTGGTAGAAGCGTTCCTCCCTTTGGAACTACGTCCTCTAGGCCTGCAGAGTATAATAGTGCAGTAACAGGAAGCAACATTTTTGCTAGTGGGTCACAGGGGATAATGGTGAGTGATGCCACTCCCACTTTCACACCTTGATTCCTGGACCTGCGAATTCTGGCTATGGGACAAATAGCACCAAATGTCACCAACTGACAGAGCACATATAAAGCCTTCTGGAAAACGTTGCTCCACCCCTGCAAAGTCTTGACACCCAGCTGGTACTGTAACTGTGTCTTCAAAAGGCCACTTATCTATTTTATCAAGCTAGCTGCTTCAGGATGGTGAATAACATGGGCCTATTGCCACTGTTCGTTTGCTATGAAGTGAGTTTCTTGATAAGAGGCAATGCTGTGTGGAATATTATAATGGTGGATCAAGCATTCTATAAGCCCACAGATGGTAGTTTAGACAAAAGCATTGCATGCAGGAAAGGCAAATTATAAACTGTAGTAAATGTCTACTCCAATATGAACAAAATATTTCCCTTTCCATGACTGAGGTGGCCTAATGTAATCAACATGTCACTGGGTACCATTGGCTGATCACTCTGGAAAATGGAAGTATATTGAGAACTCATTGTTGATTTGTGCTGCTGAAATATTGAATCCCGATAGGAAAGGCTTAGAGAAATATTAACAACATAAATTATAGTGTATCAGGATCCTTTCTGGAGAAGATATAGCCTTTTAATTATATAAGGGGTTCTGGGTCTGTAAACTGGCCCAATTCTGGAAACTGATTGAGGGGCTATGATTCTACACTTTAATGATTCAAGTTAGACTTTTGTTCAATTAACCTAGAACTTTCCTTCTTATATAAATCAGGTAAGAAGATAGTAGGCTTCCTATTTCACTTTTCAAATATCATGATTGACTAGCCAATGTCATAGGTGTACATCAGTCAGACTATTCTGATTGCTGCTTTTACTTTGCTGTCCATTAGGGTAACCATGACAACCCTGCCTTTGGTGGTTGATTGCCAACACTTCACCCTTGTGCCTCTGGAATACATTTACTCCCATTGCATTTAGTTTTTCTAATTGAGTGGCTGTAGTTTCCATTGTAAGGTCTATCCCGCAGAGAAAAGCAATCACAGAGCTCTTCATAGATAGTGGAGTTTCCCCAAAAATTTATTTCTCAAAGTAGTGGTGAAAAGTATAACTTCTGGGCTGTCCCAGTGTGGGTGAGTAAGTACTAAATGAAAAATCCACTCTAACATTCAATTTTCTCTAAGCCTCTTAATCCCTTCCTCTACATTACACCAAAGGAGGTCAGGCATTTTCGGTTCACTCAAAGTGGTCAATATTTTGGTTCCTGTCTCAGCCAATCATTAAAAAAAAACTGCTAGAGTAATTTTTAACTCCCTGAACTGCAACATTAAATGCAGAATGTCTGTTAAGTGAGCCTATATTAATAAATTTGGCTTAATCCAATTTTAGGTCACTTCCACCATTATCCCATAACCTCCATATTTATTTCCACACGTATTTCCTGATTTATGTCTATATTAATTAGAAAAGTCAAGTAGTTTCTGGAAGTGCAGCACACCTCCTCATTGGTCACACTTTGTACCTCATCATTAGTGGCCTGGTGGTACCTGAGTCCAGTTACAGGTCTATAAGCAAATAAGGGTAAAATAGATGGATCATGAAAAGAAGCAACATTTTCTGGTGTGGCAATTGTCTCAGGGGAGGTAATTACTGTTTTTTTTTTCAGGTAATGCAGAGTTAATCCACTCATGCAGGGGTGGAAAGGCTGATACCACTGGGGGTGTGGATGATGTTGCCACTTGGAGTGGAGATACTGCTTCTGCTTGGAGTAGGGAGGCCACTTATGCTGAGGTTGGGAAGAACTGTTCCACTGACAAAACTATCATCAGAATTTAGAAGCTCAATTTCCCCAGCATAATCAGTCATTCCACATGTCCCCATTCCAACTTACAAGATGCCATTTTTTTCCCAAATTTTTTTTCTACTTTTACACTAGACACCCTGTGAAGCTGGTTGGGAGTTCAACTTGAATTGTAATTCAGACAATTGCAGGATGAGATTCTGAGTTTGATTTTCAGCAACATCAGCTCTGTGGCTATAGAAGATAAGTTTCTTTCAAGACACACATAGAAACCTTCAAGTCATTTATGCAGTGCTTGAGGTGGTATATATAAATATAAATATGCTTAATATACATAATATATTTATGTATATTTCAGGGATTCAATATATATGATATATATTAGTACATCATATATATTATATATTAAATATAAATATATATTCAAATCCCTGATATATATTTAATATATATTATATATCATTTTAGATATACATACATATATGGATATATATTATATATAAATATATACCTATATGCATATATAAATATATGCCTATAAACATATATACATATATAGTACATATATATACCTATAAACATATATAATATATAAATATATACATATATACATACATAAATATATTTAACCACATTAAACCAGTGACATTTGAGCAACTGACTTTATCATATTTCTCAGTTTTCTATAAATGTTCAAAAGTATTATAAACATAGTTATCAAGCTTCTTGTTTCTTGTAAGTGGTTAAACAAGAGTATCCAATACAAATATTTTGTATGTCTCTATTACCAGTTTATGCCGTGGACTATCAGTGCTCTCTCTACTACTGGAAATAGAGTCACTGGAATATCTAAATTAGATTAGGAAGCCAATTCCAGAAACTCTAGATCAGATACAGAAATGCATGTTTAGAATTTTTTTTCCTCTAGAATACTCCCAGTACCAAAATCTGCATTTTTCAGGGTTTTTCAGAAAAATTGAATCAGTAGCATAGCTAGCTAGCTAGATAGGTAAATTAGATTTGTTGTAAGACATTGTTTCACACAATTATGGAGGATGAAAATTCTCATGCTATATCATCTGCATGCCAGAGACTCAGAGAAGCCTGTAGTTTAGTTAAAAGGCCCTAGAGTTTAAGGGCTGATGGTTTAGGTCTTCGTCTAAAGTGTGAAGGCTTAAGAACCAGTAGTTCCCAGGACAGAAGAAGATTGTCATTCCAGCTCAAGCACTGTGGCAGAGGAAGGAAGGATCCAACCTTCTTTCACATTTGCCTTTTTCTTTTATTCAGACTCTCAAAGGATTGGATGATGCCCACACGCAATGGGGAAAGCCATCTGCTTGACTCGGTTAACCAATTAAAATGCCAGAAACACCCTCACAGACACATCCAGAAGTAATGTTTAATCAGATGTCTACATCCTACGGCCATGTCAAGTTGACATAATATCATGCATCACACCCAATGTCTTATAATAATATATGTTTGTTCAGAAGTGTAATACACATTTAGTCACAATAAAAATGTTAGCCTTAATAGCCCCAGTGTGAGAAATTATTATTTAATAATTCAAGAGTTTCTTTAATTTTAAATATGTAAAATTAGTTTTTAAAATAAATTATTAAAACTAAGATTTATACCATAGTTAGTATCTGAGAGGCACTGGGTTAAGAAACCTTTGATGCCGATGCTCATTTAATCTTCATGGCAATCCTGCAATGTTATTCTTATTCTTATTTGACTCCAATTTTATACATGATGAATACTTAAGTACAGATAATTTAAGTAATTTGAATGAAGGATCAGAGCTAGTAAGTCCCTGCTCTTAATTACTTTGCTATGTAACCAGACTCTATGCTTATGACATTTATATTATTACATTCAAGTTAAATAAGGAATATATTAAACTTAACCATTCCTGTTTTTTCCCTTCATTTACTCATTTAATTCAATAGAGATGTAGGTATGGAATATATCTCACTTGGAACATGGAGTATGTTTTTGGAAAATGATAGCACCATTTATTTCTTAAATAATTACATTTAAACCAAAGCTTAGAAAATTGTTTCAGTCATATATTAGACTGTAAACAGATGTGTAACAAGGATAATTTACCTTGGTTCATATTCTGCTAAAATAAAACTGATAAATATTTGACCTATATCTGGAAATTTAACTCAAGTATTAAATGTAGTTGTTGTACAATACTTGTTTGCACTTTTCAGTAAGACTTAAGGTGAATGCAAATCTTAGCTCTAGGAGTTCTGCCACTTTCTTTTTTTGATGTCTAGACAGAACTCATAATGCCTATTTAACTATGTTTCATATGTTAGGAAAGGAAAAACAATCTCTCTTTCCCTCTGTAGAAGAATGTTATAAGCATTAAGAGATTTTTAAAAATTATATTTGATATACGCAAAGTAGACTTTATGGTAGGCATTCCTGTATTTTCTTTAACATTCCATTAGAAGAAACAATCTAAATTGTCAAGATGCTTTATGCTGCTAAATCAAATCAAATAAAAATTAATTTCTGCTTCCTACTGGATGTAATTTTTGATCAAAAATACTCCTACATTTTGTAGGGATAGATGATTTGGAAATATAATTTACTGAACAATCTAAAATATACTTGAATGCACATCTCTGTGAATTTTTGATAATATAGGCATAATTACAAAAGTAATAATATAGTTTCAGGACATTATAACAAGCTAAGTTTTTTTTAATAATTTCAAACTTTCATTTCAGATTCAGGGAGTACATGTGTAGGTTTGTTACCTGGGAATATTATATGATGCTGAGGTTGGTGGTACAATAGATCCTATCACCCAGGTACTAAGTATAGCACCCAATAGGTTGTTTTTCAACACTTGCCTCCTTCCTCTCTTCCCACTCTAGTAGTCTGCAGTGTCTATTGCTGCCATCTTTTTGTGCATGAGTACCCAATGTTCAGCTCCCACTTATAAGTGATAATATGCGGTATTTGATTTTCTGTTACTGCATTAATTTGCTCAGGATTATGGCCTCCAGCTGCATTCATGTTGCTGCAGCTGACGTGATTTCATTTCTATGGCTGCATAGTATTCCATGGTCTAAATATACCACATTAAAAAAAAATCCAGCCCACCATTCATGGATACCTAGTTTGACTCAATGTCTTTGTTACTGTGAATAGTGCTGTGATGAACATAAGAGCGCATGTATTTTCTTTTTTGGTAGAATGACTTATTTTCTTTTGGATATTTACCCAGTATTGGGATTGCTCGGTCAAATCATAGTTGTGTTTATGTTCTTGGAGAAATCTGCAAATTGCTTTTCACAGTAGGTGAATTAATTTACATTCCCACCAACAGTATGTAAGCGTTCACTTTTCTTCACAGCCTCACCAACATCATCAACATCTGCTGTTTTTTTGACTTTTTAATAGTAGTCATTCTGATTCGTGTGAGATGGTATCTCATTGTGGTTTTGGATTACATCTCTCATGATTAATGATATTAAGTATTTTTCATGTTTGTTGGCTACTTGTATGTCTTCTTTTGAGAAGTATCTGTTCATGTCTGTTGCCCATTTTTAATGGAGTTATTTGATTTTGCTCATTCAACTCTTTAAGTTTTTTATAGATTCTGGATATTAGACCTTTGTTGGATGCATAGTTTTTGAATTTTCTCCCATTCTGTAGGTTGTCTGTTTACTCTGTTGATAGTTTATTTGTTGTGCAGAAGCTCTTCGGTTTAATTAGGTTCCAACTGTCCATTTTTGTCTTTGTTACAATTGCTTTGGATACAGCCTAAATGTTTCTGTTTTTGCATATACCCACAGAATCTGAAACATGTAATTTCTTTCTTTTCCTTTTTTATTGCAAACTAAAAATAATCTGACAGATAAATGATTGTTCAAGTCCAGATGATTAAAAAAAAAATATATATATATATAGCCTTCTTAATTAGCAACAATAATGAAAAAGGGTTAAAATAACACAAAATCTTGTAATTATTTTTCATTTGGAAATTTCAAACCCCCAAAAGATGAATAAAATTCAGTTAGGGCTCATTATAAGCACAACCCATCCAGTGAGAGAGATTGCAATATTGGTACGTTAAGTTTGGTCATTTTTGACTCAGTAAATAATGATCTACTTAGAACTGTTAGTAGGTACATCCACAATTTAATAATAATAATACACACACATATTTACAATAAATATTTATTTTAGTGAAAAAAATTGTGACAAATAAGAGTGAAGAATACAATGAAATTTCTATGAAGTTTTGCTTCAGTTTTTGCTTATACTTTTTGATCACATGAAAATTACATTAATATATAAAAAGATAAGCATGAGAATTCATCATTGCTGACAAACATTTCTGATGAAACTAAGTTGATACGCATTTATTCTTCATAGCTGGTAAAATCTAGGCCTTAATTTACTTTATATCATTTAATAAAATATTTTTAATTCTAATTGGAACACTTAAATGATAAAAAGAAGATAGACATTTGGCTTTGCTTTACCCAGAATTCTTTTTAGGGTTGATGATATTTTTTAGAAAAGAAATATAGCTGGACCCAGTGGCTCATGTTTGTAATCCCAGCAATTTTGGAGGCTGAAGCAGGATGATCACTTGTGTGATCCTGGAGTTTGAGACCAGCCTGGGTAATATAGTGAGACCCCACCTCTAGTATAAATTAAAAAAAAAATTTAAAAAGAATAAAAATAAGAATAAATATAATTTAAAATTCCTCCTTTAAAGATATATATTTAATTTTGATTTTTGTGGGTACACAGTAGGTGTATATATTTATGGATTATTATTTTGAAAGTCAAATGAAAATTTTATCATTTAAACCTTAAGAAGCTTTAATATAAGTCTCAGATTTTCAAATAGGTACCTGAGAATATGCATGTGATTTTATTTCCTTTAGAAAATAAAGCAAATAAAACAGAGTAAACACAAAGGAGGATCAACTAGTTGAAAATGTTTATTATACCTTATCCAGAACGTCATGCCAGGTACCTAAGCTGATATTTTAAATGCAGCTAGT
The DNA here is from genome assembly GCF_028878055.3 of Symphalangus syndactylus. NCBI lineage: Eukaryota > Metazoa > Chordata > Mammalia > Primates > Hylobatidae > Symphalangus > Symphalangus syndactylus. The sequence goes on from NC_072447.2 coordinate 95,006,165, forward strand.
ATAAACTGACTCAAATATAATTTTCTTCAAGTCATTCAGTTTAATAAGTTGTTATGATTTAGAATGGCATTTCACTGTTACCCACTCTATGTAGTTTTCAGAAACCTCCATTAATTAACTTTGGTTACTCTGAAAATTATTAGAAGAGAAACTCATGTCTTCTTTGTACATTGTGGCTTACACATTTCTGTCTCCATTACTTCAACCTTGTCTTTTAACTTATATATCTCCTCAGAATTTATCTGCACTTGCTAATTTTTATTTTCGTTTTGTTCTAAAGCTGCTTTCCTCCAATAACCTATCTTTTACTAAATCCACTTCACAGTCATTACATCATATATTCTATTCACACATTTTATATGGCTTACCCCTTGCATGTAGTATTTTTAATTAAAATTTTCACTTTGGAGTAGTTATAAATTCACATCCAGTTTAAAAAAATAGTACAACACCATTTATTAAATAGGGAACCCTTTCCCCATTGCTTGTTTTTGTCAGGTTTGTCAAAGATCAGATGGTTGTAGATGTATGGTATTATTTCTGAGGCCTCTGTTCTGTTCCATTGGTCCATATATCTGTTGTGGTACCAGTACCATGCTGTTTTGGTTACTGTAGCCTTGTAGTATAGTTTGAAGCAGGTAGCATGATGCTCCCAGCTTTGTTCTTTTTGCTTAGGATTGTCTTGGCTAAATGGGCATCTTTTTTGTTCCATGTGAAATTTAAAGTAGTTTTTTTCTAATTCTGTGAAGAAACGCAATGGTAGCTTGATGGGGATAGCACTGAATCTATAAATTACTTTGGGCACTATGGCCATTTTCACGATATTGCTTCTTCCTATCCATGAGCATGGAATGTTGGGAAAATTGGCTAGCCATATGCAGAAAACTGAAACTGGATCCCTTCCTTACACCTTATACAAAATTAACTCAAGCTGGATTAAAGACTTAAATGTAAGACCCAAAATCATAAAAACACTGGAAGAAAACCTAGGCAATACCATTCAGGACATGGGCATAGGTAAAGACTTCATGACTAAAACACCAAACGCAATGGCAACAGAAGCCAAAATTGACAAATGGGATCTAGTTAAACTAAAGAGCTTCTCCACAGCAAAAGAAACTATCATCAGAGTGAACAGGCAACCTACAGACGGGGAGAAAATTTTTGCAATCTATCTATCTGAGAAAGGGCAAATATCCAGAATCTACAAAAAAACAAATGTACAAGAAAAAAAATAAACAATGCCATCAAAAAGTGGGCGAAGGATATGAACAGACACTTCTCAAAAGAAGACATTTATGTGGCCAACAAACATATGAAAAAAAGCTCATCATCACTGGTCATTAGAGAAATGCAAATTAAAACCACAGTGAGATACTATCTCACGCCAGTTAGAATGGCGATCATTAAAAAGTCAAGAAAAAACTGCGTGTGAATTTACAATTACTTCACAGTGAAAATCTTAACAGAGGAGAGGATGTGGAGAAATAGGAATGCTTTTACACTGTTGATGGGAGCGTAAATTAGTTCAACCATTGTGAAAGACAGTGTGGTGATTCCTCAAAGATTTGAAACCAGAAATACCATTTGCCCAGCAATCCCATTACCAGGTATATGCCCAAAGGATTATAAATCATTCTACTATAAAGGCACATGCACAGGTATGTTTATTGCAGCACTGTTCATAATAGCAAAGACTTGGAACCAACCCAAATGCCCATCAATGCTAGACTAGATAAAGAAAATGTGGCACATATACACCATGGAATACGATGCAGCCATAAAAAAGGATGAGTTCATGTCCTTTCCAGGGACATGGATGAAGTTGGAAACCATCATTCTCAGCAAACTAACACAAGAACAGAAAACCAAACACCGCATGTTCTCACTCATAAGTGGGAGTTGAACAATGAGAATGCATGGAAACAGGGAGGAGATCATCACACACAGGGGCCTGTTGGGGGGTGGGGGGCAAGGGGAGGGATAGCATTAGGAGAAATACCTAATGTAGATGATGGGTTGATGGGTGCAGCAAACCACCGTGACATGTGCATACCTATGTAACAAACCTGCACATTCTGCACATGCATCCCAGAACTTAAAATATGATAATAATACAGAGAGATCTTGTACACTTTTCAGCCAGTTTTCCTCATTTGTAACATTTTACATAGAGTCAAATAACACAACCAGAATATTGACACTGAAATTATTTCTTCATGCTTATAAGTTTACCATTTTAAAAATATCATATAATTATGCAGTATATAACCCTGGGGGATTTTATTGTTTAATTCAGCCTAAGTCACTTGAGATCCATCAAGTTGTTGCATGCATCAGTAGATTATTTCTTTGTATTGTTGAGTAATATCCCGTGTGCCACAGATTAACCATTTATCCATTGAAAAATATCTGATTTGTTAACTCAGTACTACTAACAGTAAAGCTGATATAAACATTTGTGTACAAGTTTTTGTGTAAATATAATTTTCATTTTTTGGATAATATGGAAATTGCATATTTAGTTTATAAGAAACTGTCAAAATAATTGCAATGTATGTGTGCCCTTTTATATTACCAAGAAAAATATATGCGTAATCTAGTTATTTTACGCAGCCTGTGCAGCCCTTGAGGAGTATATCCTCCCACAAAGATGAGAAATGGGGATAATAGAAGACAAGGTACTTCCCACAGGGTGAAGCCAGGTGCCAATGGAAAAACAAATATATCAGATCACAAAATCAAAATATGACTTTTACTATTGCCGTGACATCAATGAATAGGGCCCTTCAAATATGAATTTAAAATATCAGCTTTACTGTTAGTAGTACTGAGTTAACAAATCAGATATTTTTCAATGGATAAATGGTTAAATAATCTGTGGCACATGGGATATTACTCAACAATACAAAGAAATAATCTATTGATGCATGCAATAGAATAACCAATACTGGTTATTCTAACCAGTATTGACATTGTCACTTTAAAAAAACCATAGCCGTTTTGATAGGTATTTAGTAATATACCACGAGGCTGAATAATTAATAAAGAACAGATTTATTTCTCACAGCTCTGGAGACTGAAAGTCCAAGGTCAAGGGGTTCACATCAGGCAAGGACCTTTTTTTCTGTGTCATTCAATGGTGGCAGGCAGAATGGCAAGAGAGTGCAGGAGCAGGAGAGAAAGGGTGTGGAACTTACCACTTGTTCACAAACTCACTCCCCTGATAACTAAGTCATTTGTGAGGCTTCTGCCTAATGACCCCTTGAACGTCCCACATTTCAATGCTGTTGCACTGGAGATTAAGCTTCCAATACATAAACTATGGAGGACATATTAAAACCACAGCAATTACTAATATCGAGACTTTCTTAGTGTTAATTATTTTCAAAATGAAAATTGGTTAGAAATTTTTAAATAAAAAATTAAAATGTTTAAGCTTGAATTTGTTCAGATATTGTACTTATTTTGATGTGGTTTGAAAATATATATGTAGAAAATGCGAACAATTGATCTAGTTTTGAAATAGAACTATTACGAGCAGACTGTTACTCAGAGAATAGAACCAGAGATCTGTGGGAACTTGAAAGAGGCAATATTTATTGAGTGCCTACTTCATGTCAATCATTGTTCTATGCACCAGGGTTTATCCAGTGAACTAAACAGACAGAAATACTTACCTTCATGGAACACCATATTAATGAGTATTATAAACAAATAATATTGATAAGTAAAATATGTATTATATTTAAATCATTGAGTACTAAATGAGAAAAAATAAAGCAATGAAGGATAATATAAAATTATTATGTGGATAGTCATCTATGGAAAAAATCTTTTAGGCAGAAAAAATAGCCATTTTAAAGATTCTTAATAGCTCATATGAAATTGAATGTAAGTGTCTGGAGTTCCTTGGAAAGGTCATGGCTGGTAATAAAAATGTAAGAGTCACTAATGTCTGTGCATAGCTACTCTGAAGTCATTTTTGACTGCTAATCTTGAAGTAATGTAAAGTTGCCAAATAAATTTGGTGATCCTATTGGTTATAACTGATATTTTTAGAAGTTACTTGAATACTTACTTATGTATTTTTGCATCTAAAAATGATTGATAAATCCCAGAAATAAAAGGAAGAAGACAAAATATCTATTCATAATGTCAGATTCTGGCATTCAAAATCCTACTCATATGTCAGTTGGAAAACAAAACTTTCAGCCAACACAGTTTGAACTGGAAGCTACCAGGAATTGCTCCAGATCCAGAATGAAGGCACTTCATTTTAAATTCATATTTGAAGGGCCCTATTCAGTGATGTCATGGCAATAGTAAAAGTCATATTTTGATTTTGTGATCTGATATATTTGTTTTTCCATTGACACCTGGCTTCACCCTGTGGGAAGTACCTTGTCTTCTATTATCCCCATTTCTCATCTTTATGGGAGGATATACTTCTCAAGGGCTGCACAGACTGATTTGTGTGTTTTACTGTTACCATCATTTTAGAAAAAATATTTTCTCAAAACCCTAGTGACTTTCTCATCTATTTGAGTCTAAGCAATTCCAAACACCAACAACCACATAGAAAAGTTTTTCCTGGGTGTAAATCTCAACTCTGATGTATTTTGTGGCTTTCTTGCTCCTTTGCATGTCTCAGCTTGATGACTTACAA